>NW_028317826.1:1125000-1276428 GCF_062004578.1 Staurois parvus
ATAAAGAGGGTGAATCTTTGAATATACTTTAATTTAAATCGTTATAGTCATTCATTGCAAGATGCCATCTGTTCACATATTCTACAGCTCAGAGTAGTTTATACAGTGCTTCACACTGCTCGATTTCACATGTAACCTCATGACAATAATCCATTTTTTCTGCTGGCTCTGAGTAATAATAGAGCAAATGAGACAGGTGACACTTATTTGACACATATTTAGCTGTAGTAAATGATCTTATTAAAGACATTGTACTACCTTACATGTTGCTGCACCATGCAGTGCTCCGCTGACTTGTGGCTATAGTTTTTATTGTTATGTAATGCTCTCAATTTAATAACTTTCATTGTTTTTTCCATGTTGTTTCTAAATGATGTATTAACACATTTACATCTATTCATCTGTATAATGCTTATGATTTACTTAAAGCCCAATTTAACTCTCAGTTTAAGCTAAATATATTTCAGGTGCATCAACAGAAAAAGTGTGTAATATCTTACAGTTTATTTTCATTCTATAGAAGACACAGCCTGAGTAGAAAAGCCTATCTCCTGCCAACAGATACATAGGGGGACCTTATGCTCTGTGAGGAAACAGTCCAACATAACCACCTACTGAACCAGACTTAAAGTATAGCTAAAAGCAAAAAATGTTTTCTGTTTTGGACAGAGTAGAGAGGGATTAGAACACCTGTCAGGTTTTTATTGCTGTCTGTGCCCCTGGAAGGGAGATTCGCCCTCTCTATTTGTCCTGTTTACCATTATAATTGAAAGAGAAAGTAAAAGAAAACCCCAAATTATGGGTTGTCCCCAGAAAAGTAATAGAGGGAAAATCTTCCATTGGGGGTCCCCAAGGAATTCCCTTAATTTGCAGAAATGTTCTCACTTCTCATTTTGGCTATGGGACAGGAAGTGAAGGTAAACAGATACACATAATATAACTGGATACTAACATTTAAAGGGAAAGTTGATTCAGGGAAAATCTGATTGCCTCTCGGAGGATCAGGAAGGAATTTTTTTCCCTGCAGGAACAAATTGGATCATGCTTTGCCTTCTTCTGAATCAACTGTGATTATAACTTTTTTTTTTAATGGTTGAACTGGATGGACTTTTGTCTTTTTTTTCAGCCAGCCAGACTAACTATGTAACCATGTAAGTATATAAATCCCCCCAATGGGACATAGATGTCAAAAAATAAACCGACAGAGGTTATATCCCTCCCTTACTCTATCCAAAATGACAAAAAAATAGTTTTGCTTTAAATCTCTGCAATCAGCAAAACTTTTGCTCGCTGCTGATTGGAAAATGCTAGCTCTTACTCAACAGGGAACATGTTAGACCTCTGCAGAGAGATTACTGCTTCCCCGCAGGCTTGCAATGTCCATTCTGAGCCCAGGGGTGAAGTAGAAAACAGGCAAACATTCTTCTACTTTACATCTCCCTAGATTAAGCTTGAACTCTCCAGAAATCTGTTTTTGTCTGCATTATTAATAACTTGTAGGGTGAGGACTGTAAGAGTTTTGAGATTTCTGGGAGTAAATCTCACTGCTACATTCCTCATAAAATATAAAGAGCCAGCATGAATGTGGTTCAATTTGCCAGAAAATACGTTGTAAAAGCTAGAAAAAATCAACTAATGGTGCAGTCTGTGTTTAAATTGCCTTTCCAAAGATCCATTAAACCCAATCAGTGATTGTAAATTTAATATTTTTGAATCAAATAGTTCTTAGGATACTGTCACTTTCGTTATAAGTGCAGAGCTTGATATCTTCTGGCACTGACAGTTTATAGTGATGGATAAGATACTTTATGTACAGTATGCTGCTAAAGGGGTTAAACAAGTGTTAGAGGTTAAGATAGGAGTAGGTTTAGAGTCAAGGGTTAGGGTTTTAAAGATTATGTGATAGTGTGCAGGTCTAGTGTTAAGAATTAGGCTGGCCATACATTCAGCAGGATGATTGAGAAAACATTTCCAACAGTTCTGTTCAACAGAAGTAGATCCTGTTGAGAAGGAATGTCTATGGATGAATTGAAATTTGGCAGTCCCTGCTGAATCCACTGAACTTTTATCCATCTATGGGCAGCTTTAGGTTTGAAGCCCAACAAGGGACTTGGGTCCTCCCCCTTCTTGCCCCCCTACTCCCCTTGGGGCAACCACGGCACCCCTTACAAAACTTTTATACACTCACCAGCCACTTTATTAGGTATACCTGTTCAATAGCTTGGTAACGGAAATTCTAATCAGCCAATCACATGACAGCAACTCAGTGCATTTAGGCATTAAGACGTGGTGAAGATGACTTGCTGAAAATCAAACTGAGCATCAGAATGGGGAAAAAAGGGGATTGAAGTGATTTTGAACATGGCATGGTTGTTGGTGCCAGACGGGCTGCTCTGAGCATTTCAAAAACTGCTGATCTACTGGGATTTTCACATACAACCATCTGTAGGGTTTACAGCGAATGGTCCAAAAAAGAGAAAATATCCAGTGAGCACATTGTTGTGTGGACGAAAATGCCTTGTTGATTTCAGAGGTCAGAGTAAAATGGGCAGACTGGTTTGAGATGATAGAAGGGCAACAGTAACTCATGTCAATATGGACCAAAATCTCTGAGGAATGTTCCAATACCCTGTTCTACAGTATGCCACGAACAATTAAGGCAGTTCTGAAGGCAAAAGGGATTCCAACCAGGTACTAGCAAGATTTACCTAATAAAGTTTCCGGTGTGTATATAGTCAAGTGACATCCACTTAATCCTCTTCTTCCTCCAGCAGTGGATGGAATCTAAAGGCTGCAAAGAGCAGCATTGCATCATGATATGGAGCTGCTCTTCATAACATTTTATTGCAAGATCAGGGCAGGAAGGATAAGCCTTGACCCCACGAGACTCATAGGAAGTGGCTAGAAAGACGATGATCGTTCAGTCAAGAAAGGGAGTGGTACCACATCAGTAGACCATTGAGTATGCAAGGGACAGTGGTGGAAAGCAGGTGAGTATAGCTACCTTCCTCTAAAAGTTATTTTCATTGTTATTTATTGTCTTCTGTTCCTCTCAGAGCAGAAATTAGAAAAGCATATCATATTTACTTGTTTTAAACATTTTTAATTTTCAATTTTTCAGTTGCCTCCTGGTTTCCAGGCCTAGGTAAGTGGTTTCCTATATCTCAAGAGTCTTCACAAGGGGAGGATGGGCTTTCTCAGCTATGCACACCCTCCTGCCTGCATGACTGAGCTAAGGGCAGATGGATTCCAGGAAGTAAATGCTACATGAATCATCTGCCCTTACTCAGGATTGCCACCATGTTAGGGGAGTATTTTTCAAAGTGATGTCTCAACAAAATAAAGCATGGAGACACAAATAGACGGTGGAGTTTGCATTGATTATTAAAAATTATTTAAATAGCGTTTTTGGTTTGTGGTGCTCAGATGTAGTGTAGTTCCACATTAAAGAAGCAAATATATTTGGAAATATACTATTTTTTCTGACAGCGCACCCCAATGTACAGTAGTTCATATCCCTGTGCTGTGGTGCACCTGCAATTTATGTGCAGTGGATTTGAATTGACTTGATGTGTTGGAATTCTATTGAAAATTAATGGTACTTCAAAATGCTAAAACGTGTGAGGTGTGGTAAACAATGCACTGCAATGAAGAAGTGTGAATGGACACAATGGGGGGGTTACTAAAACTGCAGCACTCAGAATCTGGTGCAGCTGTACATGGCAGCCAATCAGCTTCTAACTTCAACTTGTTCAAATTAAGTTTAAACAGTAAAACCTGGAAGCTGATTGGTTTCTGTTCAGAGCTGCACCAGATTTTGCATGCTACAGGTTTAGTAAATAAATACTAAATATTAAACAATGTGACCATCTTCCTGGGAGTAAGTCTGTTCTAAGCAAAGAGACTGAGTAGGGACTCATGTTATGAGAGAGGGAGACAGTACATCTGAATACATTATACATGGCCATTCCTCTGTTTTTTCTAAGAGTTAGGTTAAAGGATAACTAAACTCAAGAACAAAAATGCAGCATATTGCAGCTTACAGTCCCTAAATGTGGTGTTGCATTAGTTTTATTTTTTTTAAGCTAAGAACAATTTTAGCAAATACAGAAAAATACTTGTTGATCCTGCCAGAAATGCAAAGTCTTTGTCACTTCCTGTGAGCTGCCCCCAAAAATAGACTCCTCCTTAGCTCTTCTGTAAACTACTAGTTGCCCCCCTATAATAGTGATTAAGAGATAGGGACATACACTATATTGCCAAAAATATTGTGACATCCCTCCAAATTATTGGATTCAGGTGTTCCAACCACCTCTATGGCCACTGGTGTATAAAATCAAGCACCTAGGCATGCAGACTGCTTCTACAAACATTTGTGAAAGAATTGATCGCTCTCAGGAGCTCAGTGAATTCAAGTGTGGTACTGTGATAGGTTGCCACCTGTGCAATAAGTCCATTCGTGAAATTTCCTTGCTACTAAATATTCCACGGTCAACTGTTAGTGGGATTATAACAAAGTGGAAGCAACTGGGAACAACAGCAACTCAGCCACAAAGTGGTAGGCCACGTAAAATGACAGAGTGGGGTCAGTGCATGCTGAAGCGCACAGTGCGCAGAAGTAATCAACTGTCTGCAGAGTCAATAGCTAAAGACCTCCAAACCAGTGCTTAGAGAGTTTCATGGAATGGGTTTCAATGCCTGAGCAGCTACATCCAAGCTTTGCATCACCAAGTGTAATGCAAAGCGTTGGATGCATTGGTGTAAAGTACACCGCCACTGGACTCTAGAGTAGTGGAGACATGTTCTCTGCAGTGACCAATCACGCTTCTCTGTCTGGCGATCCGATGGATGTGTCTGGGTTTGGCCAGAAGAACGGTACTTGCCTAACTACAATGTGCCAAGTGTAAAGTTTGGTGGAGGGGGGATTATGGTGTGGGGTTGTTTTTCAGGGGTTGAACTTGGCCCTTTAGTTCCAGTGAAGGGAACTCTTAAGGTGTCAGCATACCAAGACATTTTGGACAATTTCATGCTCTCAACTTTGTGGGAACAGTTTGGGGATGGCCTCTTCCTGTTCCAATACCAGTGCACCAGTGCACAAAGCAAGGTCCATAAAGACATGGATGAGCAAGTTTGGGATGGAAGAACTTGACTGGCCTGCACAGAGTCCTGCCCTCAACCCGATAGAAAACCTTTGGGATGAATTAGAGCGGAGACCGCGAGCCAGGCCTTCTCATCCGACATCTGTGCCTGACCTCACAAATTCGCGCTTCTGGAAAAATGGTCAAACATTCCCATAGACACACTCCTAAACCTTGAGGACAGCCTTCCCAGAAGAGTTGAAGCTGTTATAGCTGCAAATGGCAGGCCAACTCAATATTGAATCCTACGGACTAAGACTGGTATTCCATTAACATTCTGGTGTGTTTAAAGGCACGAGTCCCAACACTTTTGGCAATATAGTGTATTTGTAGTCCATATCAGGAGAGCAGCCTAGGGTGACAATGACTCCTCCAATTGTTACAGTGGATGAGTGATGTAGCCACCCAGGAACAGGAAATGTATTACTTGCAGAATAACCAACTGAAAATAAAGCAAAGAAAGCTTGAAATATGAAAACAAATGCAGCCATCACACCAAGGACCAGTAAGTGGCAATGTATTATATTTTTGATTTTGGGCTTACTACTCTAAAAAATTGTCCTCTACCCCCTCCTAACACTGCTGCTGTCTGGTCACATGACCCCCCTCTGTTTGCTAGAGGCACTGCAGGTGAGCGGTCCAACAAAGGCTAGTAAAGCCTGAAGTGGTGATGTCACTCAAAAGCTTCAATGACCCACCCATTGGTGCTCCCTTCTCTCCTGTGAAGTCACACTGGTTTACATAGGGAAGCGGGATCACGTGACTGGACCAGAGCTCAAAATAGGTAAATATACAGTTCTTTCTTACACAGGTTAGTAAGTATAGGTGTTAGAAGGGAGTGGGGCAGTTTTAAGAGCAGTTAGTATTAAGTATTGGGTTTGGTTAAAGAGTTACATGCTCATTACCTTGCAAAATATAAAAGTGGTTCCAACAGGGAACTTCCTATGAGGGAATGATTTTACAACTTCTCTCAGAAAGTAGCTCTGCCTTCATCACATTCCACTTATGAAAAAGAAAGAGGTAATGAAATACACTCTGCAAGCCAGCATATGAATAATATAAAATATGAATAAAAGAAAAAGTAGCACAGATCTTCACACATGTGCATGCATGCTTTATTTTTAACTTCTAATTTCAGGGTGGTGGCATAAAAAAAGACAGTGAAAAGTGTACCTTATGGCACTGCTCCAAGCTATCGATGAAAAAGAAAGAATCACCCCACCTGTAAGTGAGAAGAGGGGTGCATGAGTCAGAGTGATTCCAGTGTCAGCCAATACAAGTGAAGGGATAGATGCTTCTCAACCGACCCCAGGAGACCAATGTTGAGTAATGGCCTCAGCCGCCATTCTGGCCATGCCCTCTGATGAGTTTCACCCTGCCCACTGGGGGCTTGGTCACAAAAAAGACATACTTTAGCTCTGTTTAAACATTTAAAAACATGACTTTCAAAATTACCTTAAACATTTTTAACTTTTGTGGGAAAAAATTGCAAAGAAAAAAATTATATAACATACACAATTTCAACACAAGCCATATTGTAATTTTTTAAATTGAAAATGACCTTTCCTTTTCAATATTCTGTGCAGTAAGTTTCTATCAAATTCAATGCACTATGGCTACCTGTAGGCATTCTGTGCACAGTTGGTGCATGACATGCCCCCAGAGATGTCATTTCATGCTTCTGTGATTGCTTACTAATTTTCCCAGAAGTCTACAAGTCAGAGTATAGGCATCCTCTGCAAAGAACAAATTAATTTTGGTGAGATCCTAAAGGGTAAATAATTTCTAAAGCAATTCAGACCTTGACCCTCACCTCATTAGAGCCTATTCAAAATTATTCCTGCACTGCACATGTTCTAATGAAGAGCTATTCCTTCAAGTAGAAACAGGTAGGACTCTTCAAAGTTCTTTAAAGTCTCTGCAGTATACATTGATTACTCAGACAGGATTGTTTTATTCTTAACAAAAGTGGAATTACTCTTTAAAGATTATATAGGGCTAAGCAAACAACAAACGGAATGTGGAAATGACAAAATCCTTGTTGCTTCTAGTTTTCTACACCATAGAGATGTTCAGGGAATGGAGCTCCGTGAGGACGTTGATGACGAAACGCGTAGGGTGGAGCTTGATTGATGTGACGTCATTACGTTTTTGGCTGCCAGCTACTGCGCATGTGCTGAGTAGCCAGGCTCGTTTATGTGATTGCTGTTATGCTGTTGATGCTGGTGTCGGCTGGGACACCTCTTGAGTAAGTGCAATGAGTACCTAATAAAGGAATTGGTTTTTATAATATTGCACCATGAAGTCTTTCTGTTTCTCTCGAGTGCTTGGCATTTCCCCCCATGGATACGTTTGAAGGTGGTCCTTTATCTATTGGAGAAGTGGATTTTCGATTAACTACAAAGTTTTTTTATCCTGTTATTTCGATCGATGAGGATCGGTGTGTTGCAGAATTTCCGTTTCTGAAGATATATTTATGGATGATCTGCCATTATATTATCAAGGTTTTTTGGTGAAATTTTTCATATTTAGACACTTTTTTTGCACAAAAGTTTTTTGCACTTAAAAGTTTTTTTATTTATTTTTTATTTTTTTGTGGTATTGGCATATATATTTTTTTCTGGACTTATGATTTGATGATTTCTTTTTATACACATTTACTAGCGCAAATTATTTATTTATTGGTACACTTTATATATGGTGATTTTTTGCAGCTGGTACATTATTAGTAAGTTATATAATTTTGACCATAGGCGCTATTATTAATTTTTCTTATCTTTTCTACTGTGCAAAACACTGTAGAATCTTTTGTTGGAATTGTCACCATCTGGCACTATCAGTCACTGTTCTTTCGTGATTGCAGGCCATACACATTCAACATTCTCAGGTGTTCTGCTTGTTGCAGGCCTTCCAGAATGTGCACTACTTTCCACAGATTCTTGCCCATCTTTGAAATGTTTGTTCCACACTTTTATTAGTGCTGCACTCATTGCATTATCTCCGAAAGCCTTCAGAATCTTCTGAATAGTTTCCGCAGAAGAATGCTCAAACTTAGCACAAAATTTGATGCAGAGTCCTTACTCTACTTGCTCAGTTATTTTGAATGTGACAGTCACACAATACACATGCTCACTCAATGGCTTCTAGTGCCCCCACTGGCTAATACACTAAAGTCATCATTATTTACGCATATGCATTCCAGTCCACTCTCCTTGGCTGCCAGGTTACATCAATGTCATGCACACAGTTCTAATTATATTAATAATGGATGGGCTTTTTCCAAACAGACCTCATATACCCAACCAGGAGAGCAAGCTGTCCTATCTCATTGGCAACAGCAGATGTATTAACTTTGTTTTAGATATCTCTTCACCAATGTCCCCAAGAAGAACATAGAGGGTGGAGGTTGATTCAGTCCCTGACTTTCATCTGGGCCTCCAAGCAAAGTGTTATGTTGGTCAATATTTCATTAATGTTCTGCTGATGTGAAACCACTTCCCCTTGCATTAAGCCCATTTCTTCTCTTTACTGTTCCTTAGCTGGTGCAGAAAAAAAAATCTATCATAATAAAAATCATAACCTGTCATTCCTTCACACAGGAGAGAGAAACAACAGAGACCTGGTGACCTACCAAACCTAACTGTAACAGCCCATTATCAGCAGGTCATATTTCTTATACGTTTTAATATACTTTGTTCTGTGAAGCATCATAGCTGGGGTAAGTTAATGAGCCTGCTACCAAAAATAATATTATAAGTCTTCGGAGACCAATGCATCTTATCAGATGTGGTTATAATGAACAACACTGAATGCTAATCTCTCTGAGGTGTTCATTCCAGGAGCTTATTGGTGCTCAAAAAGATATACTAATTAAATGCATAAAAACAATAGCGTCTAGATGAGTAATATATTTAATTTTCTTTTCATTTAGATTGGCCCAGAGGAATTGTAACATAGTAGCCACGAGTAATTGAGGGTTTCCTAGACAAGTATTTCTCACTGGAACAGTAGCTAAGATTCTAAAGTGTATGAACAGTAAATACATTGTACAGCCTTAACTAGTTTACTCCCAGATAGCTTCAAGCCTCAAGATCACAGTTTTCAAAGACGTCAATTTTAAGGGTCAATTCATCCAAAACAGGTGTTTCATTTGACTGGCAGGGTGAATCACCCACCACTGGTGTTTTATATTTTTTGGATACAAAATTCCCTATAACCAACCTTACTAACTAGTCAATGCAATCTTATTTAAAGTCTGATTCTAACATATTTAATAGGACCAGAAATGTAAAAGCTGTGGCTAAATAAAGCAAGCAGAAGGCAAACTATTAGTCTCCAGCTATGCTTGTGGGTTCTCTACAGCTGATCATTTCCCCATTACTGACTACCCATGTCTTGTTCCATACTATGTCTCTGTGTGGAGTAGGCCATCTTGGAGGATTTGCACATGTCAAAGCTGCCTCCCTGGTGACTGGTGATTTGTTGATTGATGGCCTTATGATTGGTAAGGGAATATTCAAGCAGGAGAGGTACAGAAAGCATATCCATAGAAGGAGTGAAGCAGAAGCGAGAAGATGCCTGCATTGCAGCTCCTCAGGTACAGCTTTCTCTCCAGCAATGAAAACACTGAGCAGCACAGTAGTGACATCACTGAATGAGACCAGCAGTCAGAGGAAGCATTGCTTTAGATGAGCTCGCACTACGAATACAAGGTTTTAAGGCTGTGTAGGTTAATATATAATTTAATAGTAAAGATATAAGGTTCACACTGCAACTATGGTGTAGAATTCACAGAGCAACAGTCTTGTCTACTACAGAGAACCAAAATTAGCAGATACCTATAATAAAGTGGTTCTAAAGTCAAAATATTTTTTTACCTTAATGCATTCTCTGCATTGAGGTAGAAAACTCCTCGCTACCTGTCCTACCTACCCACATCTCTAAACACTTACTTCACTTCTGTCACCACTCCAACTCTATCTACAGCTGCAGCACCACTTCCCTTACTTTCTGCTTTCACAAGAGATAGTGAGGGCAGTGGAGGAACTATAGGTTCCTGCTGCTTTCAGTCAAACTTTTGTAAAGAGGGATCGAAGACATGACTTGCAGGTGCTGTGTGTGTCCACAGACACACACACAGCCCAGATTGGGAGCATGCATGCATGGGTGCTTTCTTAGCATTTGGCTTGCTAAGGAGGCACCTAGAGGAAGGATGAGTGGCCAGTGTCAGCGGGGGGACAGCCAGAAAATGAGGAAAGTAACCTTTCCATGCAATATTTTTGCACAGAGCAGGTAAGTGTAACTTTTTTATTTTAACAAAAAAAAAAAAAACAGCCTTTACCCGAGACGCTTTAAAAACAATATGTCCTGGAACACTGTTGCACTCTGCATTCACCCTCGTGTAGACCGGAAGTGACGCACTTAGCCCAACTCAACGCGTTTCCTCATAGTGACATCATCAGTACACTCCTGATTGTTTTTAAAGGATAATTTCCAGCACAACCATTATAGTCCCCACAACATTTATAATTTGATATACAGGGGTTCTCACTTATGGTTTATGATTTTTTTTTTCATTTTCTCTTCTTTTCTAAGGACAGTTTATTCCAAAGGATTATTTCCAGCATTATTAACTTAGTGTGTCATTTTTGGGGAAGGTATGTTGTAATCCCCGCACCATTTATAGATTGGTATATAGGGGGTTCACTTATGGTTTATACCACAAGTATCTTATCTAATTTTTTTTAATACAGAATGTCGCACAAGTAGTTTCATCTAAGAGGGAGGTGCATCGTAGTATGATGCAATATGGTGGTTTGTAGGATCACTTTTTCAAGGAGATAGGTGCATTGTAGCATGGTACACATCATTGGCATTCTCATTTTTAGAGTTGAGATCACACATTTATACTCTGAAGAGGGAAGTGTATTGTAGCACTACACACTCAATCAATCACTGATTTATTAAGTCACATATATTATCATTTCTCACACCAGTGTCTCACAGCTATAGGAGTGGCAGTGCAGCATTCCAATTGTTTAATTACTATAAGACCAAGACTCAAAAGTGTGCTGTCAGAGGTGGCTCTTTGACGGGAGAAATGTCATCATTATTATGGAAAACCCAGCAGCTTGAAGGACAAAATTCCAAGTCGAGGTCTCTGCCCTGAGATGGACAAGACTAGAGACTGCTATTTCCTGTAACCCGTCATCTGTTAAGTAAATTATATTTTTCACTATATTTGAGTGTGTGTTATTTTTGTCTATATTGTATTGAGATACACAAATCACTCTTCATTGCAAATAAATTTAAGAGAGCAATGCCAGGCAGTTGTAGATCTCTTCAAGATCTGATCATTAAATTCTGAAATCAAGCCATAGCACTACAGGGTGAAGGCACAGGATTGCCAGTGTGCAGGAAGTACATTGCTATATTTCAGGAGGAATTCAAGACAGAAAGTAAATCATAAAGTACTGACCCAAAAAAACACAAATTAATGAATAATTAAAAAATATTAATAAATTGCATCACTAAATGTGGTGGCTGCATTGCTTTCTTTTTAGGCTTATTTTCCTCTTATTTATTTCAGGTACTTATATAGCACTGTCAATTTTACACAGCGCTTTACATATATATTGTACATTCACATCAGTCCCTAATCCTCAAGGGGTGTACAATCTAAGGTCCCTAACTCACATTCATACATACACATACTAGGGCCAATTTAGACAGGATCCCGTTAACTTACCAGCATGTCTTTGGAGTGTGGGAGGAACCTGGAGCACCCGGAGGAAACCCCCACAGGCACAGGGAGAACATGCAAACTCCAGGCAGGTGGTGCCGTGGTTGGGATTCGAACCAACGACCCTAGTACTGCCAGGTGGAATTTGCTGCTGTAACTGCTTAAAAGTTATTAACTGGATGAAGATTTTTTTTTTCCTTTTGGGATAAAGATTTTACATAGAAATAGCTGATTATTGTAAGTGTGTTAAATGGTTTGTCTCAACCCTCTAATTACCACTTTTTCTGGACAGCCTGGTCTGGTAATGGAAGATGAAAATAACAGAATTACTGTCTAGAACACCAAATGAAACAAATGGGAAATGCCTAAAAAGAAAACTAATGTTTTATATTACCTTATTATTTATATATAATCTTCATTTTACAAATAAACAGTAATAACCAGCATGTGTATAAAATATTCACACATCATTTGTCTCCTTAGTTACATATTCTCATCTTTTTATATACCATTCATGTTCCATAAGGTTATTTATGCCACCTCTATCTGAAATATGTTAATGGTGTCACTTATTATTCTTCTTTTCTGTTTAATAATTACATCCATATATATACAAATCAGCTATTTCTAAGAAGTATAGCTTAAAATGTATCTGAGCAACAATCAAAAGTCTGTAGGTCACAGAGTGTGCAAACAGAATCACAATTTGGTCTGTAGCGTTTCTACAGGAACATACCTGATGATTCTGCCAGATAGTGATGGGCCGAACACCCCACTGTTCGGTTCACTGTGCAACATTCAAACCTACCAAAAGTTCGAATGCAAACTTCAAACAGGGACAATTCACTAAGCGGGATCTTACCCAGGGGCGGACTGACCATTCGAGCACTCGGGCACTGCCTGAGGGCCCAGGGTCAGTAGGGGGCCCCATGAGATGCCCCTGGTACCTTTCATAGGCTTTTTTGGGTGTGGTTTGAGTGTGGGCGAGGACGCAGGGGCCCCATGATCCCCTATTGCCCGGGGGCCCCATGAGTTGTCAGTCCGCCCCTGATCTTACCACATCTGACTATGCAGTAAGATACCGAATAACTACTAAAATACCGCATGAGTTGTATTACTAAGTCATGCAGTATTTTAGTAGTGAAACATTCTCTAATGTTTCAGCTGTCAGTGGGGTTCTACTGAATGTAAAAAGTATTGCCGGCAATTAAAACATTTTTTTTAAATGTGTGGGGACACCCCACCATCCATACCAAGCCCGTCAGGTCTGGTATGGATTTTGAGGGGAACCTCCAGGCCAGAATTAAAAAAAAAATGGCATGGGCCCTCCCAAATCCATACTAGACCCTTATCCGAGCCTGCAGCCCTGCAGGTCAGGAAAGGGGGAGGATGAGCGTGGTCAGGTGCATTGCTTTGGCCGATCACAATGCACAGTACATTGTGGAGCATGGCGGGAGAACAGTCCGCTGAATGCCCTTACTGTTCACCGAACATATGAACTGCCCATGTTGGAGAAGAGCATATGTTGGACTCAAACATAAAGCTGAACACTACTGCAAGAGATCCTTTTGTCCAGTAAATTCATTTATTGGGGTGACAATACTGACACTCTGCCATTAAAATGGCAAAAATTGTTCTCAGGTGTAAGGCTGGACTACAGTGGTATATTCCAGTGTAAAGTATATCAGCAGATGGAGAAATCAACTGTCTTGATCACTCCCATAGTACACTGCTGGCACCAGGAATGTTGGGAAATGTAGTTCTACTATGGGCATAGTGTCACTGAATGTGCCTGGAAATGTGGGTGCTGTGTTCAAGGTTGGTCCAGATATTCAGGTTAGAGTTTTTAATTAAAAAAAGGACTTTTTAAACATTTAATTCATGGTTGGATGGCTTTCAATAGTACTGATCAATATAAATGCACCTTTCTCCTACCTCCACTCTTAACTCCAAAACACATTGACTCCTGCTATATTCAGAACAAATGGTGTATTTATATTTGTGTATATGTTGACCAGCTCTCACCTCCAGCTGCACCCGTTTTACGATTGGTGTCTGTTTCCTGAGAGAATCATCCCCCACTACTCATGTGATCTTTATCAGCTTCTAATTGGGGTGGAGTTGAATGCTCATTTGAGCATCTCCCTATGAATTTAGATCAGCTCATGGGGGAGATCTCTGATGGGGGGCACAGTCTCTGATGGGGGTGCTGCTTCAGATTGAGTGCGGCTTAGAACGAGTGCATAGAAGAAGCAGTTAAACGCAGCAGTTGAACTAAAGTAGGAGAACTCAAGCAGCAGGAAGACACAACAACAGCCAGAAGCTCTACTGCATGCTGGAAGACTGCAAGCAAACACCCTGGGAAACCTCTTACATGCCTGAGACCCACTCTGTGTACCTTTTATATAATACGCCCCCTCTTCTCCTTATCATATTACTACCCTCTGTTCCCAAATCTAATTTCTTTACCCCTCTGCTCCACCCCACAACCTGTACATCTCCCCCTCACTGCTATCATCTCCCTACTATTGCTCTCTTCACCTCCCCAAAATGTCTCTTCCACTCCTCCTTCTCATTTTCCTCTCCTCCATTCCCAAAATCCATTCACTATATCCCTCTGCCCGTCCCAAACATTTGTATATCGTGTCCTCACTGCTTCCCTCACCCCTCTATGGCACCCACCACCTCCTCCTATTACTCCGCTCTCCCACTGACCCCAACACCTCCACTAGGAGTTTCTCACGCTCCTGTACATCCCGCTCCCATGCCACCTTTCTCACCCTTCTCCTCCTCCTAGCCGCGGGGGACATCTCCCCGAATCCTGGCCCTCCACCTCCCTCACCCGCTCAACACCCTCCCACCTCCACGTCCTACTGCAACCCCCACAACTTAGTATCTGTCCCCCTGCTCCCTAAAATTTCCCCCCCATTTTTATGTGCACTCCTGAACGCCCGTTCGGTGTGCAACAAGCTTACCGCCATCCACGACCTCTTTGTTTCCCGCTCCCTCAACCTCCTAGCGATCACAGAAACCTGGATCAAGCCCACTGATTCTACCTCCCCTGCTGCACTCTCCTATGGAGGTCTCACCTGGACCCACTCACCCAGGCCTAATGGTCGTAAAGGTGGTGGGGTTGGTCTGCTCCTGTCACCGCAGAGCACCTTCCGAGTCCTCTCAAACCCCCCCTCCCTATCCTTCTCCTCCTTCGAGGCCCACTGCCTCCGACTATTCTCCCCAACCCCCCTGAAGATTGCTGTGATATACCGGCCTCCTGGATCCATACCCCGCTTCCTGGATGACTTCTCCTCCTGGCTACCCTTCTTCCTCTCCTCTGAGCTACCCACCATAATTCTTGGGGATTTCAACATCCCTGTCAACCTCGACAACCCGGACACAGCCCGTCTCCTCCACCTAACCTCCTCCTTTGCACTTGCACAGTGCATACAATCCACCACCCACTCCGACGGAAATATCCTGGACCTTGTCTTCTCCAACCGCTGCGCTCCCCACAACCTCACTAACACCCCCTTCCCTCTCTCTGACCACAACCTGATCACCTTCTCTATCTCCTCGTCCTCCAACGCCTACCCCTCCAAATGTCACACTACTACCAGCCGGAACCTCCGCAACCTTAACCCTGCCTCCCTCCACTCTGCAGCTGATCAATTCCACGACCGCATCTTCCCCCTGTCCTGCCCCGACTTGGCTTTGACCGCCTACAACAATGCGCTCTCAACAGCCCTTGACTCACTAGCGCCTTTAACCGCACGCAACATCAGACCCCGACCGCTCCAGCCCTGGCAGACTGATCACACCAAAACCCTCAAACGACAAAGTCGTGCCCTGGAGCGACTATGGCGCAAAACCAAATCCCAACAAGCCTTCACCCGCTATAAATCTGCCTTCCGCACCTACACCTCCTCCCTCCATGCTGCCAAACAGGCCTACTTCTTGACCCTCATCAAGGCCCTCTCCTCCAATCCTCGCCGACTCTTCTCTGCCTTCAAGTCTCTACTCTCTCCACCCCCACCTCCACCCAGCACCTCACTCACTGCCCTTGAGATTGCCAATCACTTCAAAAACAAAATTGACACAATTCGCAAGGACATTGCCGCAACTCACACACCCTCTCAACCCGTCCCCTCTCACACAGCTACCCCCTTATCCCCCCTCCCCCTCGACATAACCCGCAGGGACTTCGTCACTGCTTAAACTCTCTCCAACCCCCTTCACCCTCACTCAGCTACCCCCTCATCACCCCTCTCCCACGGCCCCACCACTGCTCTGACTTCCTCTTCCACCCCACCCTACATCCCTCATACTGAAGCTCCCCCAACACTCCACACCTTTGACCTTACTACCATCGAGGAAGTCTCCAAGATCCTCTCTGATGCCCGCCTCACCACCTGCCCCCTCGACCCTATCCCCTCACAACTCCTACGACCTTCCTCCTCCTCCATCCTACGCTCCCTCACCCACATCTTCAATCTCTCCCTCTCCTCAGGCACTTTCCCCTCCCCTCTGAAACATGCACACATCACCCCCATACTTAAAAAGCCCTCCCTGGACCCCAATGACCCGAACAACCTCAGACCCATCTCCCTGCTCCCATTTACATCTAAACTCCTCGAGCGCCTAGTCTACACCCGCCTATGCTCTCACCTCAACGACAACAACCTCCTCGATCCCCTACAGTCCGGCTTCCGTCCCCTACACTCCACCGAAACTGCCTTACTCAAACTCTCCAACGACCTGCTAACCGCCAAAGCTAATGGCCATTATTCAGTGCTCCTACTCCTTGAGCTCTCTGCGGCCTTTGACACAGTTGACCACCCCCTCCTCCTCAAAAAACTACATTCCCTCGGCCTCAGAGATTCTGCTCTCTCCTGGCTCTCATCCTACCTGTCACAACGCTCCTTCAGCGTTACCTATAATGCTACCACCTCCCCCTCACTCCCCCTCTCTGTTGGGGTCCCTCAAGGCTCTGTCCTCGGACCCCTTCTCTTCTCCATCTATACCTCCTCCCTTGGCCAACTCATACACTCTCACGGCTTCAACTACCACCTCTATGCCGACGACACACAAATCTATCTCTCAACCCCCCACCTCACCCCCTTGGTCTCAGCCCGAATCACACACCTACTGAGCGACATATCAGACTGGATGTCGCTCTACTTCCTTAAATTGAACCTCTCCAAAACCGAGTTTCTTGTTTTCCCCCCAGCCCGGACACCACCCCCCATTGATTTCTCCGTCACATCCAACAACGCTACCATCAAACCCGCCCTGCAGGCCAGAGTACTGGGTGTCATTCTGGACTCCAACCTATCCTTCCAGCCCCAAGTCCAATCTTTAACAAACTCGTGCAGACTCCACCTCCGCAACATCGCCAAAATCCGCACGTTCCTAACCTCAGAAACCACTAAACAGCTCATCCACTCCCTCATCATATCACGACTCGACTACTGCAACTCCCTCCTCACTGGCCTGCCTCGCCGCTGGCTATCCCCGCTTCAGTCGATCCTGAATACGGCTGCCAGACTCATTCACCTTTCCAACCGCTCTGTCTCCGCCACCCCCCTCTGCCAATCCCTCCACTGGCTTCCGATTGCGCAACGGATCAAATTCAAAATCCTAACGCTGACGTACAAAGCTGTCCACCATACTGCCCCGTACTACATCTCTGACCTAATATCCAAGTACCGCCCAGCACGCACACTCCGCTCCTCACAAGACCTCCTTCTCTCTAGTTCCCTGGTCTCCTCCTCCCATGCCCGCCTCCAGGACTTCTCCAGGGTGTCACCCATCCTCTGGAACTCCCTGCCCCAACCCATCAGATTATCACCTACTCTCCTCTCCTTTAGGCGCACCCTGAAAACCCATCTCTTCAGGGAAGCCTACCCCACCCCCTGCTAACTTGCCGACCTCCTCCACTCTTCCTACCACTCCATCCCCCACAGCTATCTCCTCCTGTGCCACCATCCCCTCCCTCCTAGATTGTAAGCTCAAAAGAGCAGGGCCCTCGATCCCCTCATGTATCGCATTGTATTGGTATTGTTCTGTCACATGTTCTGTCTCCCTTTGTAATGTACAGAGCTGAGCGAACTATTGGCGCTTTATAAATACTGTATAATAATAATAATAATAATAGTTAATGTGTTACAGAATGTTTGAGCTTACTTTAAAGTAGAAGTCTGGTCTAAATCTATCTAACCTTAAGCATGCTTCCATTTCATGTCCCATACTAACCAGCCCATAGAGGTGAGATGCATATCTGAACCCAGGACCTCTGCTGTGTCTAGCAGTAACTCTTCTTGCTGAGCCACCTCAGATGCTGGAGAGCTCTCTGGACAATCCCTTGGACAATCTTGCCTTGTACCTAGTTTCCGGTGAACCTTAAACTCTTATTCCTCTCATAAACTTCCTATTTGGGTCATGCCTTTACACTTCTTGTTTGCCAGAATATTGTGCTCTCTCCAGCCAATATCTCACTCTTGTCACTATTGCTATTGTCCGTATGTTCAGTACCACTTGTTATGAACCTTTGGCTTGTTCCTTGACTATGATTCCGCTTGATTTCAACCTGCAACCACTTGTTACTGACCTTGGCTTGTTTCCTGCCAAGCTTCTGCTTGATCCCTACCTGCTAAATCTGCTACTGGACCCCCGCTTGCTCACCTCCTGGTGGGTCAATCCTGAGGACCGTGACATAATACAAAAATGCAGAAAAACTCATCGCCACCATCAGGAGCTCTGGTGAAAACTGGATAATGCTTAGACCTCACACCTCGGATGATACCACATCATCCACTACAGTGACCTGCTTGTTCACCTATCCTGCTGGTTGGTGGGAGCCTCTCTACTGCTATAGCTACTGTTATCCGAGCCTGATCTCCGACCATGACAACTGGTGAAGTCCCCCATAGGCTTACTATTGGGCATCTTTTGTCAGCTGACCCTCCTCTCCCGTGAAGCCGAAGCTGTGACCTGACAGGATCCCCCAGGGAATAGGTAAAGTTTTCACGTCTTTGGTTTACAGACTAGACACATAGGGCTTAGTATGGGGGTGGGAACAGGTTTAAAATTAGATAGGTTTATACTAGACTTCCACTTTAAGGTTTTTTTATGCTTCTGCTGTACCATGTCTCCATTCTTGCATTCTAATCAGTGGCAAATTGAGTGTACCTTGAGCCTTAGCCCAGGGCTCAAAATTTCAAGTCCAGAGCTACTAACCAGACCTTAAGAGGTACTCGCCACCAGTTGCCCTATCCAACCCTTACCCTGCCCCACCCCTAATTATAAACATGCCCTCATAAATTAGCTCATGAAATGACACTGTTAAATGTTTTATGCAGAAGAGGACTACATATCCCAGCAATACATTATACATCAATGCAGAATACCATCAGCTATAGAAAACTAAATACTAGCAATACATTATACTGCTATTAAGAATAGCACCAGTTATTTAAGACTACAAATTCCAGCAATACATAATACAGCATTGCAGAATACCACAAGCTATAGAGGACTACAAATCCGGTGTCCCCATCAGAGCCCCCCTTTACATCAGGTGTCCTCATAATTTGATCCAACAAAGTAATCTCTGGAGTGGGTTAATGATCAGAGAGAGGGAAGTCAGAGGCTCTACTCTGCTCCGGTATATGGATTTATAGTGTGGGATCAACGCTTAGAGATGGTATGCCAGGAAGGGTGGTGTATATTGTCCTTGCTGTCCCCTGATGTGTCCCCACTGCCCGTTTAACCCTACCCACCTCCTGAAAAGCTGCTCCCAAGGTGCTGCCCCCTGTCTGCTCGATGTAGCTCTCTCTAGCCCCCATCAGGGGGGTCATTCTCCAGTGTCGCTAGCTGCCTCCATGCACCACAATAATCCTGCCATATCCACCCAGGCTCCCTGTCTCAACTGCAGCATGCACATCCAGGTGAAAGTTATTTGTCCAGGCTCTCACTGCTGCAGAGGCTGCACTGTCTGTGGGATGGAGCGGAGTCCCAGCAGGGGAATGTTAGGAGTGGAGTCCAGGCGGTGGAGCACTTTGATGCAGCAGGAAGCCCCCACACAGCCCAGGCTCAGACAGTGAGAATTAGATGCACGAAGCCCAGGACAGTGCTGGAGAAGCTGAGAGAGGGCAAAGCACTGGGGGTGATCTGGGAGAAGAAGGGACACTGGAGGAATGAGAGTGGAACCTATAATGAAGGGATGTAGGGGACAGAGTCATGGACAAGGAGCGCTGTGGTCCATCTACACAGGCAGAGGGGGCATTTTACCACCCCCCAGGCAGCTGCCTAGGCTGACTTAGGTTGGCGCAGGCCCTGCTTACCCCCACATTATTTCTATTCACCAAATGCGAGCAGGCGAGTGTAAATTTTGAGCCCTGCCCTTAACTGTTTTCAGTTCAGAGCCTGCTATTTCAGGAGTGCTGCCTATATGAACCCTAAAATCTGTACATGTATGGTCTGCACTTTTCTCCCTATTACCAGAAATTATCTGTCAGCAAGCTTCAGATAACGCTTTGCAAATACCTTTTAACTGTATCAAAAACCCAAACAATGCAAACGTATTCCTTAGGGGTTTCACATGCATTTTAAAAAGATGATGCAAGGTATTCTGTAGTTTACAGAGGTGAACTGGACTAGTTTGATGACACTGCTTGAGAATTCAGCGCAAGGAAGACAGTACACAGAACAATTTAGGGCCCACTGGATTTCTGGCAGGTTCAACAGGTATTTTTTTGAACTTATGGAACAGGTATAGCATAGGCACTTTCAATAGTATATTTAACAGACCAAGGGGGAGTAAATAAGAGACATTCACCTACAGGCTTTACATACACTTTAAATTTTGCATATAGGAATCATTGCAGTAAAATGCCATGCCACCAAACTAATCAACAAAGCAAATAAAGAGTTTATTTTTTGTGTGTATGTTTTTATTGAGATTATATGTCCCCAGTGGGATTTCTTTGATTCTGCTTGAAATTAAATCCTCAACAGATTTAAACGGTTTTACCGAGATACCTCGAAAATAAATACATGGAAAATGAATAACAGAAAAAGTTTACATATGAATGGTAAAAACAAAATAGAAAAAATATCAGCAAAAACATAGTCGTTAAGCAGAAAATGAATGTAAGGGGAAAAGGTAAATAATTAGTTAGAGCTAATTATGGATAACTAGGGGTTACTAAAGGGTTAAGTAGAAGAGCTTTTTGTTAAAAAGATTTAAAAAAACCCTTTGATCTAAACATAAACTCAGATCTCATTACATTATTTCAATATTAATGCTACATTATATTTATCATTGCATGCTCAAGGTCTAGAAGATAGGCACAGACAGGCATGGGTCCCATACAAGCTTTGGGTCCCAGGAGACCTCTTGAATTTTCCCAGTGGGCATTTGCCACTGATTCTTACCTTCCTTGAGCACCACTCACAATAAGGACAACTATCACCAGAGGTACCTATCCAGCGCAATAATAATTATCATCAATCTGATCGTTTTAAAGTTTATAGGAACAAAGACTAGCATTTGGATACAAAATGGTTACAACATAAGCATATCTTTTTTTTCTGAATTCTCCAAACTTGCTGAACACCAGGCTGTAATAAACTTCTCTCCTTATACTCTAAAGATTAACTATAATATTAAAATACCTTGAATTTTGATGCACCAAAAAAAAAAAGAAAAAGGATTTAATCTTATTTTGCAAATTTGATAATTGGAAATACTTGAAAATGCTTTAAGAAAAGTCTATTAGTTTATCCAAGGATATTGGGACAGACTTAATTCATTTTGCATGCCAAGCCGTATTGGCAAAAATATTTGTTCTTCAATAAAACCTTTTAAATCTGTTGAGGATTTGATTTCAAGCAGGATCAAAGAATTCCCGGTGGGGACGTATAATTCTGTAGGTGTATGTTTATGTATGCATTTCAATTCAGACAAGGTTAGAGACCGAAAACATATGTATGTAAAGCATTTTGTGGCTTACTGTATCGAGCTTGAAAATTAAGCAATTCACTTTTTTTCTTTAAAAAAAAGTCTCTAATTAAGGCTGCAAACGATATGGGAAGCTAAATGAAGAATTTCATCTTTAAGTCATTATATTTCCATGAAGAAACCGCATGGCTGGACATTAAAGTGGAGTTCTATCATTTCATGCCGACTCGCTTTCCTTTCTTGAGATTGGAATCACGCACACTACTGTATCCAATGTACTTTGATTTTTACTACACAATAAAATAAAATTTGTTCAAAATTAATTAAAGGGAGAAAATGGAAAAATCATTACAAAAATCCAACTAAATATATGTCTGTGGATTTGCTGGAAAGAGACTCAAGCTCATTGCAGAACATAATCTTATTTTGTTGTATTACACTTACTATATAATATTATCAAAGTATCCACAGACAATGTGAAATTCATTTACTAAAGCAGCTCATATATGACTCAATTTGCTTTCCTTCCACAACACATGGAAGGAAAGAAAATCACTCAATTCTTCCTGTTGATGGGGAAATCGAGTGATTTTCTTTCCTTCCACCAGTGATGGAAGGTAAAAAAATTGAGTCATCTACGAGCTGCTTTAGTAAATCAGTCTCACTACATCTGTGGATGCTGCAGTACTATTGTGTTCTACCAGCATGGAGGGGGATTCCTGGCCGGCAGAACACAATAATTACTGCTAGTGGCAATAGCTGCCGAAAGTAATCGAATGTAAAACAATCCAACAAGCTGGTTGTACCCAAGTTGATCGATTGCACAATCAGCCTACCCATTTATTTATTTATTTATTTCAGGTACTTATGTAGCTCTGTCAATTTACGCAGCGCTTTCCATATATTTATTTTGTACATTCACATCAGTCCCCAACCCTCAAGGGGTGTACAATCTAAGGTCCCTAACTCACATTCATACATATACATACTAGGGCCAATTTAGACAGGAGCCAATTCAGCTACCAGCATGTCGTTGGAGTGTGGGAGGAAACCGGAGTACCCGGAGGAAACCCACGCAGGCACAGGGAGAACTTGCAAACTCCAGGCAGGAAGTGCCCTGGCTGGGATTCAAACCAACGACCCTAGTACTGCCAGGTGGAAGTGCTAATCATTTAGCCACTGTGCTGCCCCATTCATGGATCAAATCTCAAATGATCCCTGCTGCACTGGCCAAATTATGATCCACATATGGCTGGCTTATAGAAGTTGCGAATCCTCACTCAGTAAATTGAGTGAATATTCATTTCATTTATCAAATCATATAAAAATCAAATTCCTATTTATTTATTTATTTATTTAATCTGCACATGATTGGATATTTAGCATGCACAGGAATTTGCTTTTCACATGACTGAGCAATTGCAGTAAATACTTCTTTAAAGAAGCCTATCCTGCTTCTAACTAGTAAACTGTCATTTATTTCCTCCATCAGCTCATCCACCCCCAGCTATTACCTTTTGTATCACTCAATCCTTCCATCTAGATTGTAAGCTCTAAGGAGCCGGGCCTTCTGTTTCCTCTTGTACCAAACTGTATTGTAACTGTAATATCTACCTTCATTTTGTAAAGAGCTGCGCAAACTGTTGGCGCTATTTAAATTTTGTATAATATAATATAAATAATAATAAATAATTGAGTGAAGATTCCTAACTCCTTTAGACTTGGTTCACACCTATAGGTGCGACCAAGTGCTGGCACGTTTCTGCACATTCCTGCACTTCACATATATTCAATGGGCTGCCCTATGCATAAGAAATGCAGAAAATAAGTCTTTTACTCTTTTCTGAAAACATGCCACACTGAACCTCATGATGCCGCAGCACCTTTCAGTTTGGTGTGTGTGATAACGTGCATGGGGGTGCCATTATCAAGTAATGCACCACTGCACATCTGCTAAATGGCAGCACGTTTCTCTGCATGCCAGGAAAGCAGGCAATTTTGCATTCATTCCTGACATGAATAAATATGAACCTACCCTTAGTAAATCAGCCTCAGTATCTCCACTTTATTTTCCAAATACTCACCTATGTGGACAGGTCTGGTCTCTTCTTTCAGTGTCCAGCAGAGCACATGTAATGCTTGTAGGAGGAGTTTTCATACTGCTTTAGGAGGATGCAGAACCACTGACCTCTGTCTGGACAGTTCTGATTGACCCTGTGCTGACCACATGCACTCTCCCAAGAAAAAAAAAACTTTGTAGCAATACACACCAAACTGAGCATGTGCAGAGTGACTGCAGGAGATAAGAGGGGGGCACTGGGAGAAGGAGAGGATCAGATACATCAGGATCAAACACTGTTTTTACACTATGCAGAGGATTAACCCCCTAGGCTCCACAGTGAGTATTAGAAGCATGCTTTTCTGCATATACAGACTGATTTTACTGTTGGTGGTTTAGTAACACTTGAACTTATTAGCATCCCCAAGAAATCAGTGACTTCACTTTTGTTCCTTCCTTCTTTCTTCTTTTTTTGTATAGTCCCCTAATCTAAATACAGCTACTTCTATCAAATTTCCTTTAAAGGGTAATTTCATGAGGAAAAAATAGCAAAAAAATTTAATAAATAAACTCATATATTCAATTGCTATACAAGCTATATTGTAATTAAATGTTATTTAAAACTACCTTTCCTTTTCAATCTTCAGAGCTGTGATTTTCTGTTAAATCCAATACAATATGGCAACCTGGAGGTGTTCTGTAGACAGCTGGTGTACATAATTTCCCCAGAAATATCATTTCCTGCTTGTGTGATTGACTCACTGATTTTCCTAGAAGTTTGCACTAATTTCATTTTTTGTGAAATACTCCCAAAGGGTTAACAACTTCTGAAGAGATGACAACCCTGCACATTTTCTCATTAGAACACTGCAAGTGCAAAGGCTGATTAATAATGAAAAAGTCACTACCATTGACATTCACTGTGCATACATAATATAATCAAATGGCTTTTTTTCTTCGGAGCAAAAACAGGTAGGAATCTGCAAAAAAAGTTTTAAAATCCTTACAATGTATATTAATAATTTTTTTTCGCAGCAAAAGTGGAGTTACTTTTTGAAACTAAACCCCAGACAGACAAAAAAAAACCCAATCAATGAATGCTGCTATTCGGGAATATTTATTAAAACTGGTCCAGACAGACTCTGGTGTAGCTGAACATAGTAATCAATCAGTTTCTAACTCCAGCTTGTTCAATTAAGCTTTGACAATAAAACCTGGAAGCTGAAAAAAACATTTATTTTAATGCGATAGTATTAACCACTTGCCGCCCAGCCACTGTAGATATACGGCAGCAGGGCGGCACTCGCAGACTAAACCACGTTTTAAAACGTGTGTTTTGTAAACAGCTAGAGGGCGTGCGCGAGGCGCGCCGCCACCCTATCTGTCCTGCTGATCACCGCCGCAGATGTGAGTCGCCGGGTCACAGCCGGTCCTGAGCGGCTGTTTCCCGGCGATCGGCGGCAAACAGTGACAGAGAGCACAGCTGCAGTAGCTGTGCTGTCTGTCACTTCCCTGACAGCTCGAGGATGAGCTGATCGAGAAAGAACAGTTTCTCTTTCTGGATCAGCCTTGTCCCGCCCAGCACACACCCCCGCCCCCTAGTAAAACACTCCCCTCACTCCTATAACCCTTCCCTGCAAAATAAAGTTAACCCCTTCCTCCCCATTGCCATTAGTACAGTGTCAGTGTTCTTTTTTTGCACTGATCACTGTATTAGTGTTTTTGGGGATGTCAGTGACCCCAAGTCAGTACCCCCCAATGTCAGAATGTCTGCCGCAGTCCCGCCATAAATCACTGGTCGCTGCCATAAGTCCCTGATCGCAGCCATAATTTGCTGATCGCCGCCATTATTAGTATAAAAAAACCTAAAAATCCCAGTATCTTTCCCGCCATTTGTAAACGCTATAACTTTCATGTAAACCAATTAATTTACACGTATTGGTTTTTTTTTTAGCAAAGACATGTAGTAGAATGCATTTTGGCAGAAATTTATGACTAAATTTGATTTTTGCATTTTTTTTTTTACTGGACATGTTCTATAGCAAAAAGTCCAAAATATTGTTTTTTTTCCTCAAAATTGTCAGCCTTTTTTTTTATAGCGCAAAAAATAAAAACTGCACAGGCAATCAAATACCACCGAAAGAAAGCTCAATTTGTGGGGAAAAAAAGGATGTAAATTTCATTTATGTACCGTATTGCATAACCGCGCAATTGTCCGTTAAACTAGCGCAGCGCTGTATAGCAGAAAAATGGCGTAAATTGCAGTATTTATACCATAGTTTGTAGACGCTATAACTTCCACACAAAGCAATCAATATACACTTATTGGCATTTTTTTTTACCAAAAACATGTAGCAAAATACATTTTGGCCTAAATTTATAACCAACTTTGAGTTTACTATATATTTTTTAGAGCTGAAAGTAAAAAATATTGTTTTTCTTCAAAATTTTTTGCCTTTTTTTTGTTTATAGCGTGAAAAATAAAAAGCTCACAGGTGATCAAATTACACCAAAAGAAAGCTCTATTTGTGTGAAAAAAAGGACGTAAATTTCGTTTGGGTGCAGCATTGCATGACCGCGCAATTATCAGTTGAATTAGTGCAGCGCCGAGTAGCAAAAAGAGGCCTGGTCATTAAGGGGGGTAAATCCTCTGGAGCTCAAGTGGTAAAAAAAATAATTGATTTTAGCATTTGTAACCCCTTATACAACAACACTCTGTACAGCAACACTGGGGAGGATGGGACAGTACTTAACAACCATTTGGGTGTCCTGAATTTCCATCTGTGGGAAAGAAATATGCTGAGCTGAGCTGCTGCTCCTTCGCTGTCCAATCAAAGGCTGAGGGTGGGGAGGTGACTTGGCCATGTTGCTTACATACAGTTCAGATCATCTGGCTTTTTGCACTGTCTGGTGGAGCTGTGCAGATTTCAGGACTGAATAGAAAGAAATACAATTTCTTTGGCAAAAAATACCTCTCCTAAACAGGCATGTGAAAAAGGAAGAGCACCCAATGAAAATTGTTGACTTTTTCAACATTTTTGAACAGACAAATGTGTGCAAATGGTACGTGCAAATAAAGGTGATATACCTGAGCAAATTAAACATTAATTGACAATGTCTAAATTAGTGTTTCTCAACCTTCTTTCAGTCAAAGCACTCTTTAAAATGAAGCACAATCCCAAGGCACCCCATTGTAAAGTGTAAAATGATGGTTTAACCCAACACAGCAGCACCCACACACGTGGACCACGGACATTGTAGGTGATGTATTCCTCCACCATTGCAAATTGTTAGAGACTAGTATTCTAGTGTTTCTTTTTTTTCCTCATTTTCTCTCCCTGTCTCTTCTAACATGACCTCATGCTGACAGAGAGGTGAAGGGGAACAGCAAACAAGAATGCCATGCAGGCACCCAACATCCTCCTTATCAACCAATCACATCATTGGTTGTTAGGATGCTAGTGATTGGCCTGTTCGATGCCCAAGGTTGTAATACTGCACAGTAAAAACCTGTGGCTTTGTTAAAAGTGAAGCTCCACACAAAAGGGGAAGTTCTGCTTTAAGGATTGCTTCCCCGCTCCCCATTAAGGATTGGCACCTTTGGGGAGCGGGTACCCGAATTTGATAGGTACCCGCTCCCACTTTCGGTCCAATGGAAATGGAAGGTGTCCTCCCTCCCTCCCTGTAGTCTGTTGGGACACATGACAGGTCCCAGAAGACTACAGGACCATTCACGAAGCTCAGCGCTACCGCAGCGGGTACCCGGTTGTGAAGCCGCAAGCTATCACAGCCGAGTGCCCACACTGAAGATGCCGGCCTCCTGGAATACAGGACAGCCCGTGAAATGAACTGCGGGGGGCACACCACGGGACCGAGGGACAGGTAAGTGGCTGTTTTTTAAAAGTCAGCACCTTCAGTTTTTGTAGCTGCTGACTTTTTTTTTTTATAGGTCGAGCGGAACTCCACTTTAAGTAAGTACAGCCAAAGCTTGCTTGGCACTACTTCTCCTATGGATCACAGGAGTGCAGTACGTTTTGTCTTGTGACCCGTTTTCAGCCTACAGAGGGCTAAATCCTGCTGTTGGCTGATGTCACAGAGCCGGTCCAGGCTGGGGAAAGATCACACCCATATGGTTGGGATCCACAAAGGAGCCTGGACTGGCACCTGGATCAGCCTCTCAGTGAGCTGCTGAGTGCATGAGCCAGCCACTCCCACCCCTTCCACAACCCAGCACTCCAGTGAGTATTGGTGGGGCAGAGCAGACAGCGATGACTGACAGTTATCCACTCTATGCTCAAAGTGGCTGGGAGAACTGAACAATCTGCAGTGTCTGGTCACTCAGTTCTCAGCCTTAGAGCCGCTGGGGGACAGATGCAGCATCGGATCAATGCTACATCCACCTAGGTATGATTTTTTACAAAAACAATCCCATACTCCTCTTTTAACAAAAAGACAGGCTTGCTCTACTCACTAGCTTGTTGACAATTTTTGAGAAATTTGTCGCAATTTTTAAGAATTTTGCCAAGGTATCCCCAAAGAACCCAAATAGCACCCTAGGGTGCCACTGCACCCTGATTGAAAGAGGCTGCTCTAAATGAATGAACATGTAGATTTGTCATGTACCAAAAGTAAATACACCCCTACATATACTACAACTTCAAATGATGAAATTAAAATGAGGTATTCCAGATTAAGTGCCCCAGATTAGGTGGATTAGAACCTCCCTATGGAGTATGCAGATGGAAACTCTATCATTAAACCTCAGACTTACTTGTTTACTATCAAACTGATGGATAAGCATTGCTTTGAAAAACCAGTATACCAGTGGTGCAAAAGTCCATGCTTCCGGAGTAGTACAGTGATGAGAGACAACCTGAAGATAAATGTATGTTCAAACTATATGTGAAATGTAACGTAATCATGCCTGTGGCATGATGTTATGCAGAAATATTTGTAAATCTCTTAGACAGATTTATGTGTTGATTGTATACATTTGCTGCAAGGAATGTTGGCTAATTGAGGTGAATCTATTGCATGCCTTGCCCTGTGTTGTATTTTCAATGTGACTACTTTTGACATACACTTTCACTACTTTTCTTTCGTTGACAGAGTGAAACACTCTTTATGACTGATGTGGAGTTTGGCAAATTACTTTCATAGGTCATGCCACTTGTATTCCAAGCAATTAGCAACTCTGTCTTACACCTCTGTGTTCAAAGTAGCTGCCATTTAATTCATAAGTCTAACATTATCCCAATTGCCCCATCATTCTGAATGCTTCATGATGTGTTGATATTTCTGTAGTGCCAGAAATGTACAAGCAGTGATGTGTTGGCAATAGATTGGCATGCAGCAGAACATCATGAATGATCTGCCTTAAATCCCTGGACTTCATGATTGTCCATGGATTACAATGGGGGAAATTATTATTCTCTCCTTCAACTAAAGGACTTTTTGAAAATGTCTGCATTTCTTTACATTGAACACTTTTTTGAAATGAGTAATAAGGAGTACATATGTGCCCTGTGCTCATTTCCCTAGGTGTTCAGAGATATCAGGGCTCCCTTATTCTAGTGAGAGCTTCTAGATTCTGACAAGTCCCTCTGCAAACCCCTACTACCTTTTTGGGCTACATGAAAACAAGGTGGCTTAGCCATCCCTCCTTGCAAGGTCCCCCAAAATGTTCTTATGAAAGGAAGGTAGGTTGAACAGACATGTCAGTGACAAGTTTCATATTTAAAAATATTACCAAATTACCAAGGCATCATCCCTATTGCCATAAACAAAAAAGAAAACTTTCTCTATGTAACTCAATATACGCATCCAATAGCACACATGCACAAAAAGTACCTCCATTTTTTATTATTACAAAATCTACATTAAAAGCATAATTGATACATACGGGTGTAAATGTGTGTTAAAAACAATTCATTTGTTACACAAGAGGTCATAATTTTAATTTGCAACGTTTCCCAATTGAAATGTTGAAATGGTAGATGTGGTAGGGTCCAATGCATTTTGAGGGAGCCCCCACTTCTTCAGGACCTTATAGACCTCATTTGTATCCACATTTGATAACAATACAATGTTTGAAACTCAAAAAAATCATCATTGATACCATCCACATAGGACAAGGCAGAAGCCTGATTCCAAATCAAGCCCTAGGCGACCAGTGAGGAAGATGGAACCAGAGCTGTGAAAACACAGAGTATTCAAGATTAAGGTCCCTTTCACACGGGCTGACTCTGCCAAGTGGATCCACCTACTCAGCAGGGGATCTGCCCACTGAGCCCTGCTGAGCACGTGGATGAGAGGTCCATGTCTGCTTGAGCAGGGGGGACATGGACACAGTCCGCTGTTCTTTATGAGACAGTCAGATGTAAACCTCTCTGTGTACATCCAAATGTCATCTGGTCTGCTAGATGGATGGGGAATGGATACCCCATCCATCTGATTTTATCAGATTAGATTGGATTGGATTGGATGCATAGAGAACAATGGATGGTCTGATCGGGTGCAGCTAAAAAATTGACAGGCAGACCCAATCGGTCTCTCAGTGTGAAAGGGTCTTAAGGCGACTCCTAGTAAGATTCTTATGAAAATAGCCTCAAACAAGAGTACTTAAATACTAATCTTGAAAGGTAAAGGCAGCTACCAATATCTGAAAAGAAATATGAAAGGACTTGTTTAGTGATCAAAGCGACCAGAAAACAATACCACAGTGTAAAATTAAAAAAAAAAGGCATACAAGAACTAAAAGAATATACATTATTTATGTCACAACAAAATAAATACACACAATCATTGTATAAGCATTTTATAAGAAAAAAAGGTAGAAAATTAAAAAGAAATGTAAGTTGTTAGGTCCAAAAAAGATTCTTGGAAAACCATTGGGAGTACCTAGCCCTTCTTCGTAAGACTATGAAGTTGGTATACTAAAGGCAAATAGGCTGCCCACTTTGCAAGGGAAGTTGATCTATTAAAGGGGATTTGCCCCAAAGCTTAGTGACTGCTTGAAATGTCACTTTTCAAAAAATACCCAATCATGTGCAAGGAAAATATAAAAAAGATAAATTTTTGCTTGAACATGGATGGAACTCCACCTCATTCACTAAGTTCCTGGGTAAAAGTCCCCTGGAAATGAACAGCCTATTTGCCTTTTGTAAATCAACCCCTATCTGTCTGAAAATTTAGCCAAAAATTGCTCTTTCTACATGATAGTGAACAAAGCACACTAAAAAATTCTCCAAAGAATGGCTCAAAAAGAACAGAGAGGGCTATGGACTTGTCAAATCAAACCCCTCATGATTTGTATTGAAATCTTGTGGGAGAATTACAAATTTGTCTTTTGTATGCAGAAACCCACAAACATCTTGTAACAAAAGGAATTTCATATGCAGGAGTGGCCTAAAATATCACCATCAAAGACTAGAGAGCAGTTATGCAATACATTATTGAAAAGGCACAATTTCCTTGTGTCTTTATTCCAGTATGTCACCTTTTTCTGTAAGCGCTGTTGAATGAACATGTAATGTTTGCTATTCAGTCAACAATTTCGAGAACACAAACTACCATTCAATGAAGTTAGACAAGAAACAGTTCTACCTTAAACTGTGTATGGGGTTGTTGGTAGAGTGGTAAGGATATGGAACTACCTTTCACAGTTAGTGCTGTCAGTGGGAAGTGTAAATACATTCAAAAAACTTTTAGGGTTGTTTCTTAGTGAACGCACATGTACAGGGATATAAAAATGGTAGCAACATAATCACACACACACACAAAATGAATGGACCAGTATTTTTATTCAACCTTACCAACTATGCAAATATGTAACTATGAGATGTACTTACTTTTTCACTGTATTCAATAGAATAACTAAAAGTCTAAAATACCGATCATTTCTGGACAAAATGTTGCTCCAGTCTCTGCTGTGCTGGTCAGTTCAAAGCTCTAATGAACTGTATGGAAATTTTGTGGGGGAATTTCAAATGGGCACTTCATACATAGAAACCCACAAACATCTTGTAACCGGGGCTTCCAATAGAAATCATGGGGCCCTGTACAGTCTACCTGACAGGGCCCCCCCTACCTGAAAGTGCCAGGGCTTGAGCCCAACCACCCCTCCCCCTAGCCTAGAAACTTGAGTGTAGCAAAATTGTGCTAACAGTGGGAGGGGTTTAAAACTTTTACAGAGCACAGGGGTCAAAAGTATCTAACATACGGAATGCAAGTATCTGGTGTATATAATGTACAGCGTGCAGGGGTCAGGAGTGGGTAATGTAAATAGTTCAGGGATCAGGGGTGGGTAATGTACTGAGTGCAAAGGTCAGGAGTTGCTAATGTACATAGTTCAGAGGTTAGGAGTGGATAATGTACAGTGTGCAGGGGTCAGGAGTGGGTAATGTACATAGTTCAGGGATCAGGAGTGGGTAACACGTAGAATGAATGTGGCAGGAGTGGGTAATGTACTGAGTGCAAAGGTCAGGAGTGGGTAATGTACATAGTTCATAGGTTAGGAGTGGGTAATGTACAGTGTGCAGGAGTAACGCTTAGGGTGCAGGGGGTTGGATGTGTAATGTATATAGTTCAGAGGTTAGGAGTGGATAATGTACAGTGTGCAGGGGTCAGGAGTGGGTAATGTACATAGTTCAGGGATCAGGAGTGGGTAACACGTAGAATGAATGTGGCAGGAGTGGGTAATGTACTGAGTGCAAAGGTCAGGAGTGGGTAATGTACATAGTTCAGAGGTTAGGAGTGGGTAATGTACATAGTTCAGGGATCAGGAGTGGGTAACACGTAGAATGAATGTGGCAGGAGTGGGTAATGTACTGAGTGCAAAGGTCAGGAGTGGGTAATGTACATAGTTCATAGGTTAGGAGTGGGTAATGTACAGTGTGCAGGAGTAACGCTTAGGGTGCAGGGGGTTGGATGTGTAATGTATATAGTTCAGAGGTTAGGAGTGGATAATGTACAGTGTGCAGGGGTCAGGAGTGGGTAATGTACATAGTTCAGGGATCAGGAGTGGGTAACACGTAGAATGAATGTGGCAGGAGTGGGTAATGTACTGAGTGCAAAGGTCAGGAGTGGGTAATGTACATAGTTCAGAGGTTAGGAGTGGGTAATGTACATAGTTCAGGGATCAGGAGTGGGTAACACGTAGAATGAATGTGGCAGGAGTGGGTAATGTACTGAGTGCAAAGGTCAGGAGTGGGTAATGTACATAGTTCAGAGGTTAGGAGTGGGTAATGTACATAGTTCAGAGGTTAGGAGTGGGTAATGTACAGTGTGCAGGAGTAACGCTTAGGGTGCAGGGATCGGATGTGTAACGTACATAGTTCAGACTTCAGGAGTGCTGATCACATGAACAAACCCAATTGGTTCTTTGATTTTTCTTGAATGGGAGAATCAAAGTTCACATGAGCACTATTATATGTTTATTAAGTTGTAACATAAGCTATGTTTGCACTCACTCTTCCTATGACCAAAAGGAATTTACCCAAAGGATAACTGTACTTTTAATAAGTACTCCAGATGTCCCCCCCACCTCCCTCATCCTGCATGCCAGTGACCAGCTCCCGACTGCACCCTCTTTACATATGCAAGACATTTTCCTTCTGACAAGGAAGATGATGGAAAAAACCTTTACATGTGCAACAGGGAACAGGTCACCAACACGGCACAAACACTGCTGAACAACAGGAGTACAAATAGCCAAAAATTAACATCTGATGTCTGATACTGCATATTGGAAAATGATAAGGAAAGGAAGGGGGATATGTTGGGCAACTTTTCTGGAAGTAGTTTCTTTCATTATGCTAACAAATAATGAAAGAAAGTTAGGCTCAAAGCAAAAAACAGCAAACTGTCTGTGATCCTGAAAATTCAAATTACTATGCCAGTTTAAACTGTCAAATCAAGGGAAAAAAAATCTTTTACAATCCCTGGTGATCTAATATAGATAGAATTTTAAATGCCCTCTGACAATTTCATGAGCATTTTAAAAAAATGTTTTAAACATTTTAAATAGCAGTAATAAATAAACAGCTTTCACAGTATCTTCAAAAGCATCAATAAAAGTATAATCTGCCATATTTATGAATTGTGGAAGCATCAAAGACAAATAAAGGTCGCTTGAGCATTTTTAGACGTAAAGGTTACGTTTATTTTATTCATAGTTAAATAAAAAGTCAGAAGATGGGACAGGGATGCATAAAACAATATGAGATTTATCAAATCTAAATGGCTTTTGTTTTGAAGTAATTCCATATATTTTATATAATTTTCATCAGTTTTTTCAAATATTTTCACAGCGAAAAATATTCTAAGTTTTGGAAATGTTCTGCATATAAAAGTTCCTTATAAATATTCAGAATAATGAAGATAAGTCTGCCCAATCTCTAAGGCTCAACTCTTTTATTGGGCCTTACATAAATATTTATTGATTGCGTTAGGAATAATGCTCTATACATTTAGATAGATAAATTGATTTTTCAGTTAGATTTATAATCATAACATAATCAAATATTTATGCTGAAAATTAAAATACAGCTTCATCCATTGACATTTCTACTAGTAAATAAAGTGTAATGCAAATAAAAATCTCCCATAACACAATTATACTCATATTTTCTTCCATGCTAAGAAAATGAATCTTCCCGAGATGTAATGTCCATTTTTCTGTTCCTTTCACTTGCAGAGAAAAATGTAATCTTTAATGATTAAATCATAGATGAATTCATTGTGGTAGAATTGCTAAATATAATGTGTCTACAGTATCAGAATAAAGTGACACAACATATTAAATAAAGGCTTGTCACCCACCCTTGTGCTTCCATATTCAAAGAATGATTGAGGTTTGTCTTGAATAAATTATCATTCTGACAATCTGTTATTGTTACGCTGTCTTTATATTTGTTCTGGTGTTTAAAGAGACTTGTTTGTGTGCTTAAAGTAGCCTTCACTCGATCCACCACTGTGCCCATTTGAAGTGGCTCGACCTGATCTCACAGGCTTTGCCAATGCAGCAGGAGCTGCTGTCAGTCAAATCTTGTAATGAGGGAGCTGGGTGGTGGGGCAGAACTGCGCTTGCAGACAGGTGTAGTTTGATCTCTTTGCACTGGTGGCGCTATAGCAACCACCATGCAGAGAGAGTGAAAGACAGGAGGAGCTCATGTTCCTCTTAGGCCTCCGTAGCTGTCATCAGGTGAGCAGTTGTCTGATTGGAAGCTGTTGCCCTGAATGACCTCTGGGGCCATCTTTTGTGAGGGCAGTACTTATAAAAAGCACTAGCTCACTGCAGTTGGTGCAAATTTTGTGTGTGGTAAGGTCAGGGACAGGAACCCTCTGGTCAGGCATAGTGTCCCTAGCGTTGGGAGAGGTTTCAGTGGAGGAGTAACAGAATTGAGACTGTTCACCTGTTCTTCAATAGGAGCCTTTTCCACTATAATTGCCATGTCACAGCACAGTCTGTTAGCCGCCTAGTCTATCAGGCAGGGGTGGACTGACAACTCATGGGACCCCCGGGCAATAGGGGATCATGGGGCCCCTGTGTCCTTGCCCAAACTCAAAAAAGCCTATGAAAAAGGTACCAGGGGCATCTCATGGGGCCCCCTACTGACCCTGGGCCCTCGGGCAGTGCCCGAGTTTCCAAATGGTCAGTCCGCCCCTGCTATCAGGTGCTGTTGGCATCCGAGTATCACTCTCTGCAAGTGCTGCATAGTTCTCTGTGAGTGCTATTGCCAGTTAGGTGCTGCCACATAGACTCTGTTGTTTTGTTGTTGGAACTTTCATATTAATACATTTTCTTGCAATCTTGGATCTCTCTGTGTTTTTCCTCCCCCCTGAGTAACCAATACTGGGCCCTTCCTTCCTACACACTCTCTGTGTCTATGAACGCAGGTAACATAGCTCAGGATCGAGCTCACATGTAGGCAGGTGCAGTCTGCGTTTTCCACTGTAGACAGCACTCGACCGGAGTGGTACTGCATCTGAAGAGGAAGTCTCAGTCCCTTGGAGCAGTGGTCCAGTTGGCTATGCTGCAGCCAGGTGACCCTGGCATCCATCTTGGGTCAAGCAGCCTTTTTATGTGCCTGCCCCCAGGTTTTGCCAACCAAAGTGGCTAGTATAGGGTGAGCTCACCCATATGTCAGGTACAGCACTAGTGGTAGAGAAAGGTTACAGAGGAGTTGTAAAAGCATAGGGCCTACGTTTACATTTCTGAAAGCTCCCATCTGGGTCAGACCGGCCACGCTCCACTCCATCTTACTTACCAGGACCTGTCTTCAGCTCAGGGCTACTACTGCTACTCTCTGCTGCATTGACTGTAGGTTCCCACAAGGTGTTCTCCCTGCTGGGTTGATGTGATTGTTTTCCGGGTTCTTCATTATATCAGTTTCTACATCCAGGCTTCAATGTCCTTACTGTCGTCACCCACAGGCAGGTGTGCCACAATAGAAAGCAGCTTCTTATAGTGGCTCACCAAGAAGAAGAGGAACCAATAGTGTCAGCAAGGGACCCCAAAAGATGAGGATCGAAGCTGCTCTGTGCAATTCTACTGCACAGAGCAGGTAAGTATAACATTAAAAAAATGGGATTTTTTGTTACTCAACGTAAAACCCTTTTCTCTGAGTTCCTTTACGAATATGGCCTCTTCACCTCCTGTGGGCAGTCCTCTCTGGGTATAAAAAATCCATCTCTGCCGCAGGCCTCCAGTCAATCACAATCAAAGTCAAGGAGAAAAACTTCATAAAGGAGTGGGTGTTGTGTCCATCAATGAACTTGGAGAAAGGGATTTTATGGTGAGTAACAAAAAATCCTGCTTTCTCTTATGTTCATTGATGGACACATCCTCTTCTTCTTTATCCATGACCAAACAGGGATGTCCTCTAGCAGTAGAAAAAACACAACGGGAGGAGGTCTAAATGTTAATAGGTTCCGCTGCACTAGGTTAGTGCTGTCCAGTAGCCCAAAGAACATAAAGCAAAAAGGTGTGTGAACAAGATGTTCACAGAGAAGCAGTTACATAAAGGACAATGAGGTAAACCAACACATAATAGTAATGCTTTTATTAGCAAAAAATGTATACCAAATTTTAGTGAAAAATAGACTGCATAGTAGCCATCACCTCACCATAAACAACATAGTCTATGCAACCTAAAAACAACAATAAAAGAGACGTCATTGCATGGCCATAGTACATAATGTGCTGAATTCACAATGACAATATTGTCTTCTGCCAACTTGCAGCAAAAACATTGGTGTGCACCACCGGGATATGCATTGTAAACCTGGTATATAGGTAGTTAAATTAAACCAGCTGTGTATGGATGGTAACAATATACTAAGATATTATATGTATACACTCCAGTCACAGTGCATAGGTAATAACAGTCCCAAAAACGGGATGTCACTTAACACAACTTGAATCCAGGCACCTGAGCCAGGGCTTGTAAAGTCAATAGAAGGTGGCTATAGTGCAGATGGTGACACTATAAGGCATATGCATCAACCAAACAAAGCATCCCCTGCATAGCAGGTAGCTGGAGTAAATGTCAATAAGGAACTTCTATGGATGTCATCCAATATATGCTGTAAATGAATCCTTACTGGCTGTATGGGGTAACTTGTAGAGAGTTGTTCACCCTTTGTAAAAGTGCCATGTCGCACAGCCATGAATGGGTTGTAGAAACTCACCACCTGCTGTAACCGATAGAAGACAAAATCACCCTTGCTTGGATAGATGAAATCCTAGATAGGAGTCCGTATGGCAGCTGCTAGAATTGAGACTTCCATGGGCAGAGCCCTGCCTCCAGATAAGTGTGCCGTCAGCCAGTGGTCAGCACTAAATGAAGTTGCCGTGACTCCTCCTTTAGACCTGAATCAACTGATCCACCAGCTCCACATACAGTTGAGGTATCTCGCTTGAAGTTAATGCTTATCGGAGAACCTTGGCCAATTTGGTGTCTGGGATACCAGGGCCATAGCCAGGGCAAGCTGGAGTGTATACCTGGCAATATTGAATATGAAATGGTCCACCACCTCTGCCCTGCTATCTTCTGGGTCCTTAAAGGAGGGAGATTTCTCCTCCGGTATCTTAGTAGCCTTGTTCAGGCACAATATAGGAGGGTCCACCAAAGGAGTAGAGTCCACTTGAAGTGATTTGGGAGAACATACTAACACTAGAGATGAGCCAATCGAACATTACGAAGTGGAATTCGTTTCGAAGATTAGGAAAAATTCGATTCGCGCCGAATCCGAAAATTAGCAAACTTCGGATGCAGGAATCGAATTTTCCGAAAAATGGCGGCGACATGTGTGGCGACGGAGCGGGGATCTCTGGGAAGGCGCGCAGACAAGGCGCGCTGACCCATAATGCATTCATTCATGACATGTGATCGCATTAGCCAATCAGCAGCCAGCCAGCCAGCACTGTGTAATGGTGGAGCTATAAATCGCGGCCATCTTAGAATTCTCCATTAGCCTCCGGTCATTCAAGAGAGACAGACCTGTCTGTATTGGGGACAGAGTTAGGGCCACAGAGACTTTAGGGCCACAGAATCGTTACTCAGGGACACAGAATCGTTACTCAGGGACACAGAATCGTTACTCAGGGACACAGAATTGTTACTCAGGGACACAGAATCGTTACTCAGGGACAGACACAGAATTGTTACTCAGGGACACAGAATTGTTACTCAGGGACACAGAATCGTTACTCAGGGACACAGAATTGTTACTCAGGAACACAGAATTGTTACTCAGGGACACAGAATTGTTACTGAGGGACACAGAATCGTTACTCAGGGACACAGAATCGTTACTCAGGGACACAGAATTGTTACTCAGAGACACAGAATTGTTACTCAGGGACACAGAATTGTTACTCAGGGACACAGAATCGCTACTGAGGGACACAGAATTGTTACTCAGGGACACAGAATCGTTACTCAGGGACACAGAATTGTTACTCAGGGACACAGAATCGTTACTCAAGGACACAGAATCGTTACTCAGGGACACAGAATTGTTACTCAGGGACACAGAATCGTTACTGAGGGACACAGAATCGTTACTGAGGGACACAGAATTGTTACTCAGGGACACAGAATTGTTACTCAGGGACACAGAATTGTTACTGAGGGACACAGAATCATTACTGAGGGACACAGAATTGTTACTCAGGGACACAGAATCGTTACTCAGGGACACAGAATCGTTACTCAGGGACACAGAATTGTTACTCAGGGACACAGAATCGTTACTCAGGGACAGACACAGAATTGTTACTCAGGGACACAGAATCGTTACTCAGGGACACAGAATTGTTACTCAGGGACACAGAATCGTTACTCAGGGACACAGAATCGTTACTCAGGGACACAGAATTGTTACTCAGGGACACAGAATCGTTACTCAGGGACAGACACAGAATTGTTACTCAGGGACACAGAATCGTTACTCAGGGACACAAAATCGTTACTCAGGGACACAGAATTGTTACTCAGGGACACAGAATTGTTACTGAGGGACACAGAATCGTTACTCAGGGACACAGAATCGTTACTCAGGGACACAGAATTGTTACTCAGGGACACAGAATTGTTACTGAGGGACACAGAATCGTTACTCAGGGACACAGAATCGTTACTCAGGGACACAGAATCGTTACTCAGGAACACAGAATTGTTACTCAGGGACACAGAATCGTTACTCAGGGACACAGAATCGTTACTCAGGGACACAGAATTGTTACTCAGGGACACAGAATTGATACTCAGGGACACAGAATCGTTACTCAGGGACACAGAATCGTTACTCAGGGACACAGAATTCTTACTCAGGGACACAGAATCGATACTCAGGGACACAGAATCGTTACTCAGGGACACAGAATTGTTACTCAGGGACACAGAATCGTTACTCAGGGACACAGAATTGTTACTCAGGGACACAGAATCATTACTTTCTGCTTCACAACCACTATTGTACGTTCAAAGAGTTAAATCCTGTTTTATGTTTGGGGTGCTTATTGAATTAAAGAGTATGTCAGACAACACGCAGAGGAGTGGCAGAGGAGGCAATGTTTCAGGAGAGAGCAGACGTGGCAGCAGAGGAAGGGGTCGAGGCAGCACTAGTCGCAGCCAGAGGCCAGTGCTCCCGGTGTCATCCAGCGGTCGTGTCTCCACCGACAACCCTGCCGTCATCGATTGGTTGACTCGGTCGTCTTCCTCTTCCCAGGTCACCTCTGACACCTACAGCCAACGGTCGGTGGGTACGTCAGACACAACCGTTAGTTGGCATGGCCCGGGAGCAAGCCCACTGAAATCACGTGTCCTCTACCTGCCCCTGTCCTTTGGTGTTCCCTCACCAAGCGAAGTATCGCATGCTGTGGGCTCAGCCCCACTGTACAGTGAGGAAGAGCTAACAGAGGGCGGTCAGGAACGGGGGGAGACATCCGCCTCTTCAGCAGCCAGGCGAAGAAGTAGTGGCGAGGAGAGTAGCTCGGTAGCCGGTCTAGAGACAGGTCTGTCTCCTGACCCACACGCAGCCGAGGGGGCTAGTAGTGACGCGGAGACCCTAATTGATGATGATGAGGCTGATCGCACTTGGCAGCCTCGTCGTCATCAGGCTATTGCTTCCGCATCATCAGGAGAAGAGGGTGCCAGCTTGCCAGCAAGCAAAACAGTCGGTGGGTTGCCCAGGAGGCAGCAGGGTCGCAGCAGTGTCAGTGGAGGCAAACGGCCACGGAGTAGAGCACCAGCTCCACTGCAGCCTACCACCACGGCCAGTAGTGGTGCCGGTGTGCACGGAGGAAGTAGCAGTCAGCCAGTGAGGAGTATCGGGGGCAAAGTTTCCTACTCGGCGGTGTGGCAATTTTTCATCAAGCCGCCCGAGGAAGTAAACGTAGCCGTATGTCGACTATGTGGCCAGAAAGTCAAGCGTGGCCAGGGGGCCCATGTTGGGACTACAGCGTTGCGTCAGCATATGCAGCGTCGCCATTCGGTGGCCTGGGAAAACCGTGATAAAGATACGGCGGTTCTGCCTGCCCCAGCCCCCGCTCCATCACCCGCTCCGTTACTTGCTCCGTCACCCGACGTCAATCGCCCTCTATCAGCCAGTCAAGGCTCCAACACCTCTGCTGAGGGGAGTTGTCGCTCGTTGGCATCTTCCGCTCGTTCAGATGCTCCTTCTCCTGCTACTCCTCTTCACGGATTCCGTCAGCAGTCTTTCTTGGAATCCGTTTCCAAGAGACAACAGTTTGCGAGCACGCACCCGACGGTGCAGAAGCTGAACGTCCTCCTGTCCAAGTTGCTGGTGCTGCAGTCCCTCCCTTTCCAAGTGGTGGACTCAGCACCTTTCCGAGAAATGATGGCTTGTGCCGAGCCGAGGTGGAGAGTGCCAAGCCGGCATTTCTTCGCCAAAAAGGCAGTGCCAGCCCTGCATTCACATGTAAAAGAGATGGTGGGCCAGTCTTTGAGCATGTCGGTCTCTGCCAAAGTGCACGGCAGCGCCGACGTGTGGAGCTGTAACTACGGTCAGGGACAGTACATGTCATTTATGGCCCACTGGGTGAACGTGGTGCCGGCACAGCCGCACCAGCAACTTGGACAGGTCACGCCGCTTTTGCCTCCACGTTTGCACGTCCTTGGTCCAGCAAAGATGTCCGCCTCTATCGACGACTATCAAGAGTCCAATGGCAGAGTGGCGGAGCAGAAGCAGCTTCAATTGAAGGCCATACACAGGCCTAGGTTTAAAAGTCCCTCACAGTTAATTCCAATAACGAACTCTACTCCTCCGTGCAATCTACTTACGAGACCCTGGGCAGGTCTGGGTCCAATTTGTGGTAGAGACTGGTTTTGTTCAGCCATGCTTGAGCGAGTAATAACAGGTCTGTGCTGCCCTTTGGTGTCTGGCTTAATGCGCACAACACTGAACGTCCCAGCGTTTGTCAACGATTTGCCGTTAAGTGATGCAAACCCGCTGAACCACGTTCATGAGGAGCCGGTACAGGGGGCCATGAATCAGTATGGACCTGGCAGCAGCGTGAGCAGACGACAGAGGCACATGGCGCAGGGTGGCGGTGTAGGCAGAATTATTCTGAAGCCATACACAGGCCTAGGTTAAAAAGCGGAAGCCGTCAGCAGCATGAGCAGACGACAGAGACACATGGCGCAGGGTGGCGGTGGATGCAGCAGTATTCGGAAGCCAAACACAGGCCTCGGTTAAAAAGCGGAAGCCATCAGCAGCATGAGAAGACGACAGAGGCACATGGCGCAGGGTGGCGGTGGAGGCAGCAGCAATGGAAGGCCATACAGCACCCTATCACAAAATGGAACCCACCAACAGTGTAAGGAGACCTGAAAGTGGCACATGGCAGAGTCTGGCGATGAAGTCAGCAGCAATGGGAGGCCGTACAGGGACCCATGACACACTCTGGACCTGGCAGCAGCAAGAGGAGGCGGTACAGGGGCCCATGGCAGAGTGGCGAAGCGTAAGCAGCTTAAATTGAAGGCCATACAGAGGCCTATGTTAAAAAGTCCCCCCAGCAGCAGCGTGGGGAGACGACTATTAGTCGTCTCCCCACGCTGCTGCTGGGGGGACTTTTTAACATAGGCCTCTGTATGGCCTTCAATTTTAGCTGCTTACGCTCCGCCACTCTGCCATGGGCCCCTGTACCGCCTCCTCATGCTGCTGCCAGGCCCGTAATCTGCCATGGGCCCCCGTACCGACTCCTCATGCTGCTGCCAGGCCCGTAATCTGTCATGGGCCCCTGTACCGCCTCCTCATGCTGCTGCCAGGTCCAGAGTGTGTCATGGGTCCCTGTACGGCCTCCCATTGCTGCTGTCTCCATCGCCAGACTCTGCCATGTGCCACTTTCAGGTCTCCTCACACTGCTGGTGGGTTCCATTTTGTCATAGGGTGCTGTATGGCCTCCCATTGCTGCTGCCTCCACCGCCAACCTGCGCCATGTGCCCGTCGTCTGCTCACGCTGCTGACGGCTTCCGCTTTTTAACCGAGGCCTGTGTTTGGCTTCCGAATACTGATGCATCCACCGCCACCCTGCGCCATGTGCCTCTGTCGTCTGCTCACGCTGCTGACGGCTTCCGCTTTTTAACCTAGTCCTGTGTATGTCTTCCGAATACTGCTGCCTCCACCGCCACCCTGCGCCATGTGCCACTTTCAGGTCTCCTTACACTGTTGGTGGGTTCCATTTTGTGATAGGGTGCTGTATGGCCTTCCATTGCTGCTGCCTCCACCGCCACCCTGCGCCATGTGCCTCTGTCGTCTGCTCACGCTGCTGACGGCTTCCGCTTTTTAACCGAAGCCTGTGTTTGGCTTCCGAATACTGCTGCATCCACCGCCACCCTGCGCCATGTGTCTCTGTCGTCTGCTCACGCTGCTGACGGCTTCCGCTTTTTAACCTAGGCCTGTGTATGGCTTCCGAGAACTGCTGCCTCCACCGCCACCCTGCGCCATGTGCCTCTGTCGTCTGCTCACGCTGCTGACGGCTTCCGCTTTTTAAACTAGTCCTGTGTATGTCTTCCGAATACTGCTGCCTCCACCGCCACCCTGCGCCATGTGCCACTTTCAGGTCTCCTTACACTGTTGGTGGGTTCCATTTTGTGATAGGGTGCTGTATGGCCTTCCATTGCTGCTGCCTCCACCGCCACCCTGCGCCATGTGCCTCTGTCGTCTGCTCACGCTGCTGACGGCTTCTGCTTTTTAACCGAGGCCTGTGTTTGGCTTCCGAATACTGCTACATCCACCGCCACCCTGCGCCATGTGTCTCTGTCGTCTGCTCACGCTGCTGACTTCTTCCGCTTTTTAACCTAGGCCTGTGTATGGCTTCCGAATACTGCTGCCTCCACCGCCACCCTGCGCCATGTGCCTCTGTCGTCTGCTCACGCTGCTGACGGCTTCCGCTTTTTAACCAAGGCCTGTGTTTGGCTTCCGAATACTGCTGCATCCACCGCCCGCCCACTGCTGCTGCCAGGCCCGTAATCTGTCATGGGCCCCTGTACCGCCTCCTCATGCTGCTGCCAGGTCCAGAGTGTGTCATGGGTCCCTGTACGGCCTCCCATTGCTGCTGTCTCCATCCCCACACTCTGCCATGTGCCACTTTCAGGTCTCCTCACACTGCTGGTGGGTTCCATTTTGTGATAGGGTGCTGTATGGCCTCCCATTGCTGCTGCCTCCACCGCCACACTGTGGCTCCACACTCTGGTTTTGGCCCCGTGACTGCCCAAATGAGTGAAGTGTGCGGTGATTCTAAGATCGACGGCACTCATCTGCATGTCATACTGACTGACAGTATTAGTTCTCTTCCCCAGCAGACTCCAAGGGCATTTAAATTAAAGGTACAGTGTTCTGCACTAATATAAAGGCTCTCTGAAGCCTAGAAACACTCTTTTTATAAGTTAAATTCGCAGCGAATATATTCGCCTTGAATCTAATTTATTCCGCGAATTCGGCGAATCAGCCGAATCGAATTTTTGAATAATTCGCTCATCTCTAACTAACACTTCTAGTGACCCCAGTCCTAGACAAAATTGTTTAGAGGTAGAGGACCCATCCTCCACATTAGAGGAATCACAGAAAATGTTATCTAGGTCCACAGCAATCACAGAACCAGAGGATGGGAGAGATGGCACGGGGCACTTCCTACTAGCCCTGCGTCCTCCACTCGGGAGATGAACAACTGGATGAACAACTCTGCTGCAGCTAGGGACCCCTAATGTACTAGGCTGGAGAGAGACCACCCCTAGGCTGCCCAGCAGATAGAAAAAGGGATCCCCAGAGAGGACTCACCACAGACTGCCAAAGGCTACCTGGAGTTTGCCACGTGTATCTGCCACTGTGTATTGCTCAGAACCGCATCACCAGGTTCCAGGGACTACCCCCTTTCACCATATGACTCTCAGAATCCAAAGAGAGGCCACCATGGGCTACAATAAAATGGCCACTCAGGACCACCCCCAGCAGCTCTCCTAGCCCATACAGGCCTTTGGGGCGCAGGAAAATGGCCACCAAGCAGGCCCAGTGCAAGATATCTCCCAAAACACAGGGAAAATGGCTACCGGTTGAGTAGATCAATGTGGCAGCTGAGAAAATCTACACCAGACCAGAGGTAGTTAGAGACACCTAGCAAAACACCCCGCCCTTCCCCCAGAGTAGCACTAGCCCTTATCCAGCCCAGGGAACCCAGGGGAGCTGGAGCAGCAGCCAGACAGGCGACAGCACAGAAACACCAGGTCAATGGGACCCAGAAACTCCCAGAGGAAGCTGCAGCATGACCATCGGCCTGGTCATAAATCTAGTAAGCTGCCACAAGGGTGAAGCGAGGCCCATTCCAACTGTTGATAGAACATCTCCGCAGGAGCAAAAAAAAGAAAAAATAAGAAACCTATAGGACAAGAAAACTACAGCTAAAGTCCCAGCATAAACAAATACATACTCCTGACCCTAGGCAAAATGACTGGAGACCTATAGCAGAGAGGGGGTTTTATACCCAGAAAGGACTACCCATAGTAGGTGCAGATTTTTTTTCTGCCTAGTGTCCTACTCCTGTAGGTGGGACTATAAAATCCTTTACACATTTACGAAAGAATGGGTCACTCTCAGGAGCTCAGTGGATTCAAGCGTGGTACCATGATAGGTTGCCACCTGTGCTATAAGTGTATCCGTGAAATTTCCTTGCTACTAAATATTCGACAAAATGGAAGCAGCTAGGAACAACAGCAACTCAGCCATGAAGTGGTATGCCACGTAAAATGACAGAGCGGGGTCAGCTCATGCTGAAGTGCACGGTGCGCAAGAAGTCTTCAACTGTCTGCAGAGTCAATAGCTAAAGACCTTCAAACTTTGTGTGGCCTTCAGATTAACAACAGTGCGCAGAGAGCTTCATTAAATGGGTTTTCCATGGCCGAGCAACTGCATCCAAGCCTTATATCACCAAGCGCAATGTAAAGCATTGGATGCGGTAGTGTAAAACACTGGACTCTAGAGCAGTGGAGACGTGTACTCTGGAGTGACGAAACACGCTTCTCTATCTGGTGATCCGATGGACGTGTCTGGGTTTTGTGGTTGCCAGGAGAACTGTACTTGCCTGACTGCATTTTGCCAAGTGTATAGTTTGGTGGATGGGGGATTATGGTGCAGTATTGTCTTTCAGGGGTTGGGCTTGGCTTCCTAGTTCCAGTGAAGGGAACTCTAAAGGTGACATTTTGGACAATTTCATGCTCCCAACTTTGTGGAAACAGTTTGGGGATGGCCCCCTTCCTGTTCCAACATGACTGCGCACCAGTGCACAAAGCAAGGTCCATAAAGACATGGATAAGTGAGTTTGGGGTGGAGGAACTTGACTGGCCTGCACAGAGTCCTGACCTCAACCTGATAGAACACCTTTGGGATGAATTAGAGCAGAAACTGAGGAGAGATGCCTTTTCATCCGACATCAGTACCTGACCTCACAAATGCGCTTTTGGAAGAAACCTTCCCATAGACACTCTCCTAAACCTTGTGGGCAACTTTCCCAGAAGAGCTGAAGCTGTTATAGCTGCAAAGGGTGGGCCAACTCAATATTGAACCCTACGAACTATGACTGGGATGCCATTAAAGTTCATGTGTGTGGAAAGGCAGGCATCACAATACTTTTGGCAATATAGTGTATATACAGGGGCGGACTGACCATTTGGAAACTTTGGCACTGCCCAAGGGCCCGGGGTCAGTAGGGGGCCCCATGAGATGCCCCTGGTACCTTTTTCATAGTCTTTTTGGAATTTGGGCAAGGACACAGGGGTCCCATGATCCCCTATTGCCCGGGGGCCCCATGAGCTGTCAGTCCGCCCCTGTGTGTGTATATATATATATATATATATATATATATATATATATATATATATATATTATACTTTACAATCACTTTAAAGAGAACCTATCACACTGCAGGAGCATCAAATGTGTGGTCTGAACCTCTATGCAACCCATAGATAAATACTTGAAATAAAGAATGTTTGAGAGTACAACTATATAACAGATTAATGTACATTTCATATTCCAAGCTTTGTCCACATTTTTGGAAAAAAAAAATTAGACTCACAGATGGGACTTGAATAAGTATACAGCACTTATTTAGTTTTTCTAGGGAGTTTCTGTGCTGCTCTGTTTCTGTTTTTTCATCTGATTAGAAACTTTAAAACCAAATTCCACCTTGGTGCAAGTACAGTATGTGGTCTTTTTGTGGATGAGTTTTGTTTTTATTTGACTTTCCTTGGTCTCTTTTTTATTTCTGGGTTAGACTCATGAACTAGTAACTGATTCAGTCAAGGTTGCCCTTGACTGTACAGACCGCAGTGATCACATCTGCACTGTAATCGCAGGAAGATCAGAATATCCTCTAACTCTCCACTTCCCAGAATCTCTGGATGCATCCTGTGGTGAGCCCCCTTTCTACAGATAGAGTTCACAGATGAACCACAGGGACTAGTGAGAGGGCATTGCCAATTGTTCACACTGCTAACAGCGACTGAAGTACTGGAGAAAGGACATTAAGTATTTTCACCTATACTGCATTTTTAACACACCTATACTGCATGCTGGACTGTACTGTCGTTAAGTGTACTAACGCTTCTTGAAAAGCTCCTACAATAGCGCCATCCATCCTGCAAGTTCCTTTTGTCCCCTTCTCCCATTTCCTTCATTTCCTGTCAATACAGTTGCTGTGTTAGGTAAACTAATCTTTATTACTGATCACTGCTGCACTTAGGTTATGTTGCTACTGTCTATGCTGATCTAGATATTAAGTATCATCTTATACCTAGTCTTTATTACTAACCGCACCTGTATGCTAAATTGTATCGTTTCTATGTTTACTTTGTTACCAACCACATCAGGTTAATTTTGCCTTTACTAACTGTTTATTGCCTGTTTTATTTCATAAAGTACTATTACTGGGTACTAAGTATTGCTTTCAGTGATTTCTGTGATATTGAATGCTTGTACACTCAACCTAGTGTTTCAAAGGGACTTAAGTCATTAAAGAGGTTGAGGCGAAGAATAGAGGACCCATCCTAACTATTGGCTCTTACAGGGGTAGCACTACATAAATCTGTACAAAGTACAAGAAAAAATATATGAACTAGATGTGGTTGACCTTTTTTCATTTTAGAGGAAAGTTTATGGCCATAGGTTTTCCCCCTGTGACTTTGGCTCCAGTGCAGAGGATCCAACCACCATTAGGAAACATGGCAAGGAGGTTGCCACAGAATATTTTGACACCACCTTATTTTGGGCTCCTGCTAGAGTGATGGCAGTATATCTTCTGACTTCCACTTTTTGCTGGAGATGAGTGAAATATCCACCAAAGAAGCCACCAAAAAATGTGCACTTCCTTACCATCAGCACCCCAACCTCCCTTCTCACTACTAGCTCCCCAACCTTGCCTCTCCTCCTCATCACTAGCACCTCAACCCTCCTCCCCCTCATATTCATCCTTTGCCTCCTGCTTCCATATAGTATTGCACATGATGGTGGGCGCAGGGATGGTCTTCTGTGCAAAGTAATGGAAATTGGTGTATTACCTTCTATTGAAAATGATGGATGCTGAGTAACTGACACTGTGGTGTAGCATCAGCAACAAAAAATATATAAACATGGTTTTTGGAAAAACTGTCATGAAGATGCTGGGTATGGGGGTGATTTGGGTTATATTTTACTTGTGCTATCGCAGCATTATATAGGTCTGTGGACCAGCCAACTTCTACAAACTCCTTACAGGCAACTAGAAGGGAAATGGTGGGATTATCTAAAGGGGAGGAGGTGGAAAAGGGTGAATGGGGCAGCATTAGAAAGGTAAGTGTCTGCCCTGCACCCTTGAGGAGCAGTCTTGTGACAGCAGCCAAAAGCAACTGAAAGAGGAGACTGTGGGGGACCAGTCGCATGTCCCCCATGTCAGTGTCCAGCTTCTCATGCCTTTTTTTAAACAATCAGAATTAATTTTCCACATTTGACCCCCATAAGTTTAAATTGGGTTCCATTAAAATTTAGCAATTTTTGGACTTGCTGGCTTGAAGAATCACCTGCAAACCAAACCCATACACATTCACATATCCCCAACTGTGAGAATGCCTTGAGGACCCTGTTAGGGTCCTGTTGTTGACACCTCTATCAATCAATGGGCATCTACATATAATCAGGGAGCTATGTGGCAAATGCACTGAGGACCCTCCTACGCAAAAGACCAGAAGAAAGAAGAATTTGGCAGATACAGTATATACATAGGCATGGACATTCCTATGACCCAAGAGTGCTTTTTTGTGTAATGAGCTGGCTTTGGCACCTTTGGTAGTGATCACTATAGCGATCCCTACCCATCATGATTAATCTCCTGAGAGCAATAGGCCAGAGATGTTTGCTGTGATCTAAAGGTTACTAAAGACATACACTGCTCAAACAATTAAAGGAACACTTTTTAATCAGAATATAGCATCAAGACAATGAAACTCCTGGGATAGTGATCTGGTCAGTTAAGTAGCAGAGGGGGTTGTTAAACAGTTTCAGCTGCTTTGGTGTTAATGAAATTAACAGCAGGTTCACTAGATGGGCAACAATGAGGCGACCCCCAAAACAGGAATGATTTTACAGATGGAGGCCGCTGACATTTGTTTCTCTACTCATATTTTCTGCCTGTTTTTCACTAGTTTTGCTTTTTAGTAGGGTCAGTGTCACTACTGGTAGCATGAGGCGATACCTGGACCCTAAAGAGGTTGCACAGGCAGACCTACTCCTCCAGGATGCCACATCAATATGTGCCATTGCCAGAAGGTTTGCTGTGTCTCCCCGCACAGTCTCAAGAGCATGGAGGAGATTACAGGAGACAGGCAGTTACTCTTGGAGAGCTGGACAGGCTTGTACAAGGCCCTTAACCCAGCAGGACCCATATCTGCTCCTTTGTGCAAGGAAAAACAGGATGAGCACTGCCACAGCCCTACAAAATGACCTCCAGCAGGCCACTGGTGTGAATGTCTCTGACCAAACAATCAGAAATAGACTTCATGAGGGTGCCTAAGGGCTCAACGTCCTCTAGTGGGCCCTGTACTCACTGCTTGGCACCACAGAGCTTGATTGGCATTTGCCATTGAACAACAGAATTGGCAGTTCCACCACTGGCGCCCTGTGCTTTTTACAGATGAGAGCAGGTTCACCCTGAGCACATGTGACAGATGTGAAAGGGTCTGGAGCGTCGAATAAATACCACCAAAAGAAAGCTCTATTCGTGAGAAAAAAATTATAAAAATTTCATATGGGTACAATCTTGCATGACCGCGCAATTGTCAATCAAAGTGCGACAGCGCTGAAAGCTGAAAACTGGCCTGGTAAAGAAGGGGGTATAAGTGCCAGGTAGGCAAGTGGTTAATCCACACTTTTTCCTTTCATTATCTAATCAAAAGCTGAGGGAGGAGTAAGACCTGAAAGTGTTACTTACCTGAAAGAAAAAAAAACATGTTGCCTACTAGAGCTGTGTAAATATTAAGACTAGAGTAAATAACTGAAAGTTATTTATTTATTTCAGGTACTTATATAGCACCATCAATTTACATATATATTGTACATTCACATCAGTCCCTAACCCTCAAGGGGTGTACAATCTAAGGTCCCAAACTCACATACACTAGGGCCATTTTAGACAGGAGCCAATTAACCTACCAGCATATCTTTGGAGTGTGGGAGGAAACCCACACAGGCACAACATGCAAACTCCAGGCAGGTGGTGTAATGGTAGGGATTTGAACCAGCAACCCTAGTACTGCCAGGCAGATGTGCTAACCACTTAGCCACTGTGTCGCCCATTTGGCAGGTAAGACAGCTCCCGTATATGTACTTCATCTGTGATTGGAGTTCAGTTTTAAAATGTATTTGAGATCAACATAAAAATATTGTACTTTTGCTAAGTTATCTATGCTACAACTTGCTGTTAACAGTATATTAGTTATTTTCCTACTTGTTACTTCTTTTTTTCTCAAGGTCCATAATCACAATCCATGAATATAGCAAGAAAAATAATTGGATTAATTGTGAAAACACTGTTGACAGTCCAGATGGTTGTTTTTTAGTATTCACCACACATTTTCAAGTGAAATAGCATTGATAAAAACATCTGTTTTCTCATCAGAACACTCTTGCCATCTGCACAGCTGGGTCACAGGTGTGGAGGAGATTAATTATCTTCACCTACAGAAATCTTTCACATCCTTATTTTGTCTCACTAGGAAAAAATATAGCTGGTTAAATAATATGTTAATACACATGTGTTTTACGAGCATGCTTCACTTCATCTAGCTCAGGAAGTTCATTCTGCATTATCTTCCAAAGGGGTTGGCTTCATCCTTTTAAATAATGTGTTATATTCCTCATGATGCATTTAAAAAAATACTTAATCTTTTTTTTTCTTTTTAGCATTTTTTTACTGTATTTACATGAGTTTTGAAATTCTATGACATGTTAAAGCCTAAAGTGACCCAGTTATGATGTAAACATTTCCAAAATAAGCTATTTGATAAATAAGAGAGACCACTGCCTTTGCCTCCAGAGTGCTACTTCATGAAATTGCCCCCATAGCCCACTGACAAACCAACACTTGCAAAAGTGTTGATCTCCTGGGTCACCTAAGGCTGTTTTCTCCTGAAGACTTTCACCTTACTACTGTCTCCTGGAGTGATGTGAACATCAGTGAGAGCTGCATGTGACCCAGGAGACACTCCTGGAAGTGTTGGTTTCCACTTTGGGTACAGTTGTCTTTCAAAGACTAAGTCCATGTTTCTTGTGACTTTACATTGTTAATTTGGACTAAGCTGGTCCAAACAAACTATTTCCTTCACTAGCAGATGTGCCCTCTGTATACATACAATATGCATCGCTGTGTTTTGGGAGCAGGATGGGTTCTTTCTGCACCCAGAAAAAAATTGAGTCAGGCTAAGCACTGATCAGCCATTCACCAGAAGCATTGTATGTCATCAATTGTTATTATTACACAGGATTTATATAGTGCCAACAATTTGCGCAGTGCTTTACAATGTGAAGGCAAACAGTACAGTTACAATATAATTCAACACAGGAGGAATCAGAAGGCTTGTTAGAGCTTACAACCTAAAAGGGAGGGTCAAGTGATACAAAAGGTAGTAACTGTGATGGATGATCTGATGAGTGAGTAAGTAGGTGGAGGTGGGGGAGGGCGAAGTAGAAAGTTAAAGGTAGAAAAGTGTTGACAGGGACTGGATGAGAAGGTGTTAGTGAGAGTGATAAAATAGGTCTGCTTGGCAGTGTGGAGGCAAGAATTATATTTTTGGAGGGGGACCTGGTTCTGTGTGTAGTGAGAGGGGCAAGCTCATCCAGGGCGGAGGACAGGGATCTATTGTAGACAGAAGTGGCTAGATTGGGGCAGAACAGGGGTGGAAGAGAAGAGTCAAAGTGGTGAAGGTCTCCAGGGGTAATTGTTAGGAGGTTGGAGGGAGAGGTGGTGGAAAACATGGAGAAAGCAAGACTACTAAGGTGGTGATCAGAGAGAGGAAAAGGATTGTTGGAGATGTTGGATGGAGTGCACCGTTAGGAGAGTACGAGGTCCAAGGTGTTGCTGTCAGAGTGAGTAGAAGCATGTACCCATTGCTTCAGGTCAGACTAAGAAAGTTAGACTAAGAAGTTTAGAAGTAGCAGGAGTGTTAGTATTAACAGGGATGTTGAAGTCACTGAGAATGATTGTGGGGATTTCAGAAGAGAGAGAGTAGTCATCAGGGAAAGTTGATACTGGTTCTTCGGGCCAGTAGATCACAGCAATTCTTAAAGAAATGAGAGAAAATAGACATAAAAAGTGAGCTTCAAACAATGAGAGGTACATAGAGGGAGGAGAGTGAAGAACCTTAAAGGTGCTCTGTGAAGATAGGAGGATTCTTACTCCATCTCACTTTAGTGCACTGGTTCTGGTGGAGTGAGTCCAGAGAAGGCCACCATGGGAGAGGGAAACAGGAGAAGCAGTGTCAGGTTCATGAAGCCAAGTTTCAATGACAGCAAGTAGGTTGAAGGAGTTAGGTGTCCGTTTATGAACCAGCGGTAATAGATCGCTGCTCAGTTCTCCGGCATTCTCGGAGAACACAGTTCTCCTGTGAATGCAGTTTATGAAGCAGTTCTCCGAACGAAGGGAGAACGGTCTCCAAACGCTGGAGAACGGTCTACAAACTCTGGAAAACGGCTCATTTTACTATAATCTCGCGAGATTACAGTAAAAGATCAGTTTACTAAGCAGAGGTAAATTATCTCTGCTTAGTTTTTGGTCCCTCTGATTCTCCAGCACTGGGCTGGAGAATCTGGAGGGAGAACACAGATCTCCAGTGAAGGGCTGACATGATCTCCTGAGTGTCATAAACTGTGAATGACCAGAGAATAGCTGAGATCTGTTGAATCGCAGCTATTCTCTGTGTCATAAACGGACACCTTAGTGACATAAAGGTCACCAACAGATCAATGAACAAACGTTTTCCTCTGATTGGCTGAGGTGGAGAGGTGGGCAGATGACATCATAAGCACCACATAAGCCAATAAGAGGAAGCTTTGTATTCATCAGTTTTGTTCTGGGCAAAATAATAAAGAAAAAAAGTTATAAGGTTTACATGGTATGGGCATGAATAACCAATGTGTGTATGATAGCGTTTTACCTATAGACATGAAAAGTCAGGCGCATCAAAGACTCACACTTTTAGTGCCATCATCCCTTAGTGGATTCTGGTGTGATTTTTTTTAACATCGACTGTTCAAATCCTGAAGAAAAGGAAGACTTTTTTTCCCTGAAACATGTTGGCTGACATTTGGCTGTATTTGATGCTGATAAACATTAAATGTTTCAAAAAGTTTAAGTGAGATGAATGTTTGTGCCAGGTGCTACTCTGCACACATGGGAATGGGTAACATAATATTTTCATCTAGGAAACTGAACTGACTGCTTTTGTGGGGTCACAAATAGGGATGAGTTGGCAATTCAGTTCAAACTTAGGTTCCAACCAAATTTTTGCTGTTCGGGTATGTGGACAAACTCCCAAACATTTGCACATTTGCACCCCTGTTCGATGGGACGTATTTCTATATATGACAGCATTCCACTGCTTGCACCCGCTTCTTCCCTAGGAATTACTGACATCACAGGGAATCCCTGCTACATAAGCAAAGGGGCCGGGACAGTAATGACATCACTCTCCAAATATGGCCACTGGCTATAATTGGCCAATGACATTCGGCAGGAGACCTGAATTGTGATAGATGATGGATATAGAATAAGGGATTTAGTTTTTGTGTGAGGCATATCCTTAAAACCAAATCAGACTCAAAGGAGTCTTGTGTTTTGGGGGACTATATGTTTTGGGGGACGCTACACATTTTTAAAAAATTTGCTGTAGGATGTGTTACAGCAAAAATTACATTTACAAAGATAAAAAATGATACAGTTTTAATTGCCGGTAAATTAAACTTTATTGCTGGTTTCTATAAAAAAAAAAAAACACGAAGACAAAGGTCCCCCAAAATGCATAGCAGACTTATGGTACTATGCATGATATATACTGTACATGATACTATGTATCTGGGGGGACCTTTTGGATCTGTGTGCCCTTTTAAAAAAAGAAGCCAGGAGGGAAATGTAATTTGCTGGCAATTTAAAATACTTTTTTTCTTTGTAATGTTAGTGCTTTAAAAGATCACTCCTGGCCTTGGAATTAAAAAGAAAATTTGCATTAGCAAAGAAAAATTGGGTTTTTAAATTTGAAAGATTTGTCTCCCAATGATTTTAATGGGGTTTGGGTTTTGCATCCAAACTTCTTTGAAGTCCGCTGGAACCTGCTTGAACCGTACCCTAGTCAGTTCGGGTCATCACTAGTAACAAATAATTTTCCTTCATGTGGCAAAATTGCCCGCAGTTGAATACTAGTTCTAGTTTTTCCATCTTCTAGACCAAAACTGTTGAAGTTATTTTTAGGTATCTTGTTTAATTACTGTATGTAAGTCTGAAAAAAAATGTAAGTTTAAGTTTAAATTAGAATAAATATAACACATTACAATTTCTCTTGTAGTGGCAGCCAGTCTCGTCGCATAATGAACAACATGCATTCGTACAATGTCACAGTTAAAACACCCAACATCATGCCCTTCATGTATACTAGTATCTAGAAAGAAATAAATTCTACAAGCAATGGCAGATAATCATTAAGTAACAGAACCTGTACCTTTAAAAGATTTACAAGTACATTTTAATTAAAGAAAGGTTAGATAGGGCACACTAATTAAGGGGAACTGTCACTGATGCATGTTCAGTAGGAAAATCATTTCATTGCTGCTACGTTTTCAGGAGTATGCACTCTATATATGTACTGACAGAAAATAATATAATCATGCTATATTCATAACTTTTGCTTCTTGACAGAATATACAAAAGTTCCCATTTACAGTTATCCAGCAAAATATCCCAGGATTTGGATGTTCAATGACTCCAATGAGAACCTTCATGTTAAGTACCTCTATAGGTGCTCTTCATCTAGGCTGGCCATTAGCTAGCTTTTAGGATCCATGCACACTGTACTTAAAAAATGCCAGTTCTCTTGGCAGAAAAAATTCTCATATAGAAAGTTTTTGTACACGCATTTAGGTGACTTTAGCCTTTTTTTTTTCTACCAGAAAACCTCTTTCAAAATATAATAAAGAAGGTTTTTTTTCTGCCTCTTAATGCTGAGCTTAAAATATGCCTCTAAACATCCTAATGTGCATGGACACATAGGATGACTCCTGTAGAAGCAGCTTAGTGTGCATGGATCCTTTGTAAGTGTACACCTAGCCATCATCCAAACATCATGCATTAAAAGAGAATCTCCTAATTTGCCCATTAAGAAAATGAATGGGTTCTCTTGTTATAATACCCCTTGATTATTAATACCTTCACTGTGCTCCCCTGCTGCTTTGTTCTTCAGCTCGGAGCCCTTGGTAGGACATTCCAAAGAAAAGGATGCCTTGAGAGTGTAAGTGAAAGTTCACAGTGAATACCCTATATTTGGGGGAGCAATTGTCCTTTACAGCAAATGACCCTGGGAAAATATGTAGCATCCTGCATGGTTTCCCTTATCCAACCCTCTGTTCCAGTGAAGCTGTATATACATACATAGAGAAGAAAAGGCACCTAATGAGTATTAGCAGAAAAATTAATAATTTTATCAGTGATCTAAACATGAGATTCCCCTCCTTTTTATATGATGAAGATTTTTAGAGCAAACATATGGTCAGATTATGAGATCCACAATTCTTAACATAGAGATGATCCAATACCATTTTGTGACATGGCAAGTGCTGTAATGAGGTATAGAATTCTGGCATATACAGTATTAATACCCAACAGAAAGAGGCATCTTCTAAATATATAAAAGCCAGTAAGAAGGGTAGAATACATTATATTCTATGTAATCAGTCTATGTCTGACCACAATCGTTCTAGATGGATGCAAGTTAAGGAGGAAGGTGAGGTCTGACTGGAGGGACATGATAAGGCTATTAGATATTTTAATATCTTGATTAGTATAAATTTGGCAACAAGACTGGATAACTATTAGCAAACCTTATTAGAGGGCGGCATCCACCTCAACTTATTGTGTAGCCAACGATCAGGGAAATTTGAAAAAGATCCCCTCTGGTATAGCCAAAGCATTTGCTCAGTTCCACAATTGTCAGGGCCTGGACTTGAACCTGGGACCTCTTACTGTGTCTGGTAGTAACACTTCTCACTGAGATACCTGGGATGCTGGACAACACTCTGTCTGATGTGTTGGATAATCCTGCCTTGTGCCTTGTTTTCTGCTAAACCTTGAACTCCTTGCTCCTCCCATGAGCTTCCAGGTTATTGTGCCTTCTCCAGCCGGCATCTCACTCTTGTCTCTCCTGCTGCTGTCCATACCTTTGCTACTGACCTTTGGCTTGTTCCTTGCCTACGATTTTGCCTTATCCCAACCTGCTACTGACTATGCTTCTGCTAGATCCCTACCTGCCATAACTGTTACTGGATCCTGGCTTGCTCACTTACTGGTGGGGTGATCCTGAGAACTGTGACCTCATACTAACATGCAACAAAACCCATCTCCACCATCAGGAGTTCTGATGAATACTGGTTAGAGCTTAGACCCCGCACCTCAGGTGAGCCTGCGTCATCTCCAAGGGTGACCTGCTTGTTTGCCTATCCTGTTGGTTGGTCTACTACTATAGATACTGGTCTCTGAGCCTGACCTCTGACCGTGACAACAATATTTTGTATTCAGATAATCAAGCAATAGGATTAAATGGGAAGAAATGTATTGATAGACTGAAGTTTCCTCAGTTGAGCAGTCTAGATTTAGACATGTTCAGTGCAGAAATCTCTTTGACTCAACTTAAGTGAGTAATTCTGACATCACAGTGTCTGAAGTCCCCAGGCCCACGTGGGTTCGCTAATGAATTTCTCAAAAGTCAGCACGGGGTACTTGAGGAACCTCTATTCTGTTTTCATAATTGGTTGATCTCTTTAATAAACGAAGATGTTAAATATCTGTCCAAAATATTATCTGATTGATTAGCTACACTTCTCCCTAAATTATTGGGTCCAAAACAGGCAGGATTTGTGGACAGTAGATTGACAATGACTAATGTGAGAAAGGTTGTTGTAGTACTTGAGAAATATAAATTTTCAAATCTTTTTCCAAAGCTGGGAGCCATTTTGGCCTTTTTGACAGCATTCGTTGTAAGTGGCTGTCACAGGTTTTGGCCTGTTTTGATTTCAACAGAGACATTCATTTTATTCAAGTGATGTACTCTTAATCAGGGGCGGACTGACCATTTGGAAACTCGGGCACTGCCCGAGGACCCGGAGTCAGTAGGGGGCCCCATGAGATGCCCCTGGTACCTTTTTCATAGGATTTTTGAGTTTGGGCAAGGACACAGGGGCCCCATGATCCCCTATTGCCCGGGGGCCCCATGGGTTGTCAGTCTACCCCTGCTCTTAATCATTTGCTAAGGTATATTTAGAAGGGGAATGTTATTCTGCCATACCCTTACAGTGCGGTACACATCAAAGATTTCCCCTGTTCCTTATTGTTCAATTTGGCTCTTAAACCCTTAGTCAGATCTTTGATAGTGCATCAATATTTTGAAGGGGTTCAAATAGGGTTGGAGCAGGTAAAAGTTGCTATGTTTGCAGATCATACAATTTTTTTTGCACCCTTAAGACCCACTTAGCCTGCATTATGGAACATATAGAAGAGTTTGGCTTTTTTTTAGGATTAAAAATAAATTGCTCTGAGTGAAATTTTGTTCCTGAGTATATACACCCACCGGGCAGATTTTGAATGGCTAAGATCAGTAGGTCTGAAAAGAGTAGAGGACTTATTCACTTATTTTGGAATGCATTGGACCTATACAATCTGAACTTTATGTGAGTAATCATAAAAATTCTTCAGGAATTAAACTTTTGGAAATACCTGCCATTTCTTTTGATGAGTCCACCTTAATAAATAATTTGTTTCCCTAGATTGTTATATCCTTTGCAGATGCTTCTGCTTTTACTTGAACACTCAGATATAATCAGATTAAACAGAGCCTCTGTAAAATGTTTATTATTAAATAAAAAAACAAGAATATCTCTAGTAAACCCGTAAATATAATCATATATGTTGCGCTCTACAGTGTGCTTCTGAATTCCTAAACCATATCACCATGTATTATACAACATGCGAAATACAAAATTAATTAAAACACAATAAGTAAAACGTGCTGAAAAAGTGCTTCAAACAGTGCAGAACTGTGTGAAAGTGCATATCAAAACATAATAGTCCACTCTGTGCTTTCAATTTTAGCAATGTGCAACACTGTGCCGTGATCCACTCTCAGTGTCAAATAATGGGTGTCCGCTTACCTCCTGTATTAGCCAAACTATTAGTATGGCTAATAACACTTTGTGTGCTTATAGGACTAGGTGGTATTTTCCATATAGAACAGATGTGATCCTCCTGTAGATGGATGTATTGTAGTACCAGCTTCCTCCCACTAGGGATCTCCCTCTCTCCTCTCCAAAACCACTCTGCCTTAGTGGGTGGATGGGGGAACAGATATCCCTCTTACTGTGCGGATCTAGTAGCTGACTCCATCTCTCGGTATAATGCCGTGTCATGCAAGAGAAAACAATAATAGTGCCTTATCCTTTATAAACAATGTAGCTTTATTTTATATAATGCACACTCACATGTAACAATCCATAAAATAGCAGTGTATAATACCAGGTCAACTGTCTATACTCGCCGTATCTCGTAATGGCGTTGTGACGTCAGAGCCCCTCCCCTACGAGTTACGCCACAGGGTCATGTGGCTTTCTCAGGGGGAATCAATTGGATGCCACCTCACCATGCTCTTTATATAGACCATCCAGGCGCCATTTTCTCTGGTAAACTCCACTTGGCCTGTAGCTGCACTGCGCTGTAATCTCTCTGACCTTTGGCATTACATAATTGCTTGAGTAACACCTTGCTGCAACGTCAGCTACAGGATGTTAAAACAGACACAACATGGCAGTGTTCTGCAACTCAGTGGCACTCACACTATAAAAAGGAGAACAGCCTCATGGATCTTGTAGGCTGAACTGCAGGGCTTTGTTAAGGGGATTACATTTCCCAAAAGAGCAGGTGTGTGGGTAGAGGGATATAAATTTAGAAGCCTGGGAACAGAGACAGGAAGGGAGAGGGGAGAGAGCTGGAGAGAAAGAGTGGAGAGAGAGAGCTATGCTGGACGCCAGAGTACCCAACCGCAGTTTGTTAGAGGAAAGGAGCCAGGAGGGATTACTGACCACCAGTATTGCCAACCTGTGGAGAGGGACATCCTGCCAGCTGTGACTGGACCGGGCACTGAAGAGTGGAGACTGGAGGACCTCTAAAAGTCTCCATCTGCTGTAGAAAAGAGAGAGAGACCTCCAAGATCTGCTGGGGGCAGCTAATTGGGTGAGGAATTCCTTACACCATCCAGAGCAGAGAATACTGACATCTCTATCTAATCTATCAGTTCCTGCACACAGAGGAGGACACAGAGATTAGTGAGCACATGTTGTGGCCCAGACCTTCCGGCCTATGTCTGTACATATCCTTCCAAGCCTAACTTAACCCTCAGAGCTGAGCTCAGTGCCTGTCTCCTACTGGGCAATTTAAAGCATTATTTCATTGGCTCTGGGTCCCCCAGAAAGGAACACTGGTCATCATTGTTAAAGGCCATTGGAAGCCTGGAGAGGAGTTGTTCCCTTGTGTTTACCAATTACTCCTACTAATCAGTAATACACTTTATTTTCTTTCAAGCTGCACCCTGCTTAAAGTACTTAAAGGAACACCAACAAGTTAAAGTTCCATTTAAAGGGACATGATTCAAATTCTTTATTTGTTGTTTTCACCAACTAAGCCCCTACAAGCGTGCAGTTACTTTTTTGTGTGCATTTCATGGGACATTGCATTTCTTCTTCCAGTTAAGGAGAGCTCTAGTTCATCTAGATTTAAACCTCACCCTTAGGTTCTGAAGGTCCAAAGTGAGCTAGCCACCCTGTTGATAGCTCCCATTGCTCACTTTTTGAGACCCAGAAAGAACACTTCAGACTTGAAACATTGGAATAAATTCTGAGTATCAGGCCTGCTGGTATTGTTGAAACTTTGTTTTACATGCTATTTTCTCGTTTGAGTGGTTAAGAGTGATAACTGCCATTTTATGCACATACAAAGTTTTTTTGTTGTTTATTGCTTTTGCAGTCAATCCTAATCATAAACTACTTACCAGTTTATTGTACTTTGTGTGTGAGTTTGTTTCCTGGTCATACTCTTCTCTGGTTAGAAGAGTACAGTGGTGTCAGCAGAGGTTGGGCTTTTGCAGGTGGTTCAGAGAGAGACAGAGAACCCAAAACAATAACTCAGCAACCCTTAAGGGGATAGTGCTACTCTTGTTTACTTTGCTATGTGAGGTAATGGAATAGAAATACACAATATTTCCCTACTATTGGGTTGGAAAAACAGATTTTTCCATGGTCATTAACCACCTCTTGTCCGGCCGTTGTATATAAACAGTGCAGGGTCGGGTGGCCGTTTATAAATGGCCTCCCTGCCCCCTGCTTGTGCGCGCTCCCTGGGAGACACAGTGGAACACTGATCGTCGTAAGGGACGAGGTCCCGATCATGTGATCACTGATTGGCCAATCAGTGATCACATGCAGAGTAGTAAGCAAGATGTCACTTCTGACATCATTGTTTATTACGTGTGAAATCTGTGAATGATCACAAAGGTTACATGGTACAAGGCTATTCACAACAGCCTTGTACCATGTGACAAGCTGTGACCAATAACAGCTCACTCAGTAGTTCTCAATGGCTGCAAGAATGCAGCCAGAGAGAAGGAGAAATGATTGCTTTTACAGCCTTTATGGGTGTTAAAGCAATCAGTGTAAAAAAAAAAAAAAAACTTCTTCACCCTCCCACAAGTAGTACAGTGTCACCTTGCATGACCGCGCAATTGTCATTCAAAGTGTGATAGCACTGAAAGCCGAAATTTGGCCTGGACAGGAAGGGGGTAAAAGTGTCCGGACTTGAAGTGGTTAAGTGGCCTAATTCATTCCCCACTTCATCAATTACCTACCAGGTTAAAATCAAATATATTACTTAGTGATACTTTAATGGCATGGAGCGAAACTATGATACTTGACTCATAATCTGACTTTATCTCCCCATATTTACCTATCCACTCTACAGTGGTTTTTCCACCAGATAACTCAGATAAATTATTCATTTTATGGACAGGCAGAGGACTTAAAACTCTTAAAGATCTACTAGATTCTGGCAATAAATTAGGACTTTTCACAACTATTCAGGCTAAATATGAACTTCCATCCAGCCATTTATTTCCTTATGTGCAAGTGTGGCTATATATACTGCATGTTGAAATGCGTTTTTATTACAAAATATATGAAACATATGTATAAAAATAAATTTCAAATATACTGTATGTCTTTAAAAATACAAATCTGCATTTGAGGAAAATATCTGAAGAATATATTTTTAAAAATATATATTTTTTAAATATATTCTTCAGATTGTTTTAACATATAAAAAAGTAATGTTAACATATGTTTTTACATACATTTCAAAAATGTAGATTTGTATTTTTACATACAGACATACAGTATATTTGAAATTTATTTTTAAAAATATGTTTTATATATTTTCTAATAAAAATGCATTTCAACATGCAGTGTGTGTGTGTATATATATATATATATATATATATATATATATATTTATTGAAATATATTGAATATGGCCATATTTTTAAAATATATTTCAAATTTATTTTTCTTCCATATGGGAAGGTCCACATGGCCATCAGCAATCAGCTCAGCTTTGCGCTCACAGCACAAAGACCGCGGTGTCACTGAGAGCCCTGGGTCAGTTCTAACGGGTCTCCTGATACCGGGTCACATGATCGCTGTGATAGCCTCTGATTGGCTATCACAGTGATCAGTCACTATGCAGCCCGGCCCCCTTGTTTTTTTCTCTATGAATGGAGAAGAGAGATACATTGTATATCTCTAACTCCTGGCATAGAGAGAAAAAAAATTTTTGTAAAAAAAAAAAAAAGATAAATAAATCTTAAAAAATAAAATAAAAAAATAAAGAAAAAATACCTAGATCAAGGTTTGATCTAGTTCAGTGCCAGGGTTATTGTTTGGGTCAAGGTCAGGGTCAAAGGTCAAAGTCAAAAGGTCAAACAACAAATAACATATATGGTATCGCTGCGATTATCAAGAGCTGGAGAATTTATTTTGCGTTGTTCTTTGGTGGTCGGTTATGGTAGTAACAAGAAACACACAGCTAAATAAAAAAAAATATTTTTATTTTACTATTTTGGGCCAGTTTTCTTTTGATAATAAAAAAAAACAAAAAAAATTTGTCCTTAAAAAAACATGGTATAATTCACCTGGATGTACAAAGTAGTTGTAAGGATATGACCGGTTTTACTAACACATGTCAACTAGAGATGAGCGAAGTATTCAAAAATTCGATTCGGCTGATTCGGCGAATTCGAGGAATAAATTCGATTCGATGCGAATATATTCGCTGCGAATTTAACTTATAAAAGGGTGTTTCTAGGCTTCAGAGAGCCTTCATATTAGTGCAGAACACTGTACCTTTAATTTAAATGCCCTTGGAGTCTGCTGGGGAAGAGAAATAATACTGTCAGTCAGTATGACATGCAGATGAGTGCCGTCGATCTTAGAATCACCGCACACTTCACTCATTTGGGCAGTCACGGGGCCAAAACCAGAGTGTGGAGCCACAGTGTGGCGGTGGAGGCAGCAGCAATGGGAGGCCATACAGCACCCTATGACAAAATGGAACCCACCAGCAGTGTGAGGAGACCTGAAAGTGGCACATGGCAGAGTGTGGCGATGGAGACAGCAGCAATGGGAGGCCGTACAGGGACCCATGACACACTCTGGACCTGGCAGCAGCATTAGGAGGCGGTACAGGGGCCCATGGCAGATTACGGGCCTGGCAGCAGCAATGGGAGGCACGTAATCTGCCAGCACCCTATGACAAAATGGAACACACCAGCAGTTTGAGGAGACCTGAAAGTGGCACATGGCAGAGTGTGGCGATGGAGACAGCAGCAATGGGAGGCTGTACAGGGACCCATGACACACTCTGGACCTGGCAGCAGCATGAGGAGGCGGTACGGGGACCCATGGCAGATTACGGTCCTGGCAGCAGCAATGGGAGGCCCGTAATCTGCCAGCACCCTATGACAAAAAATGGAACACACCAGCAGTGTGAGGAGACCTGAAAGTGGCACATGGCAGAGTGTGGCGATGGAGACAGCAGCAATGGGAGGCCGTACAGGGACCCATGAGACACTCTGGACCTGGCAGCAGCATGAAGAGGCGGTACAGGGGCCCATGGCAGATTACAGGCCTGGCAGCAGCAATGGGAGGCCCGTAATCTGCCAGCACCCTATGACAAAAAATGGAACACACCAGCAGTGTGAGGAGACCTGAAAGTGGCACATGGCAGAGTGTGGCGATGGAGACAGCAGCAATGGGAGGCCGTACAGGGACCCATGAGACACTCTGGACCTGGCAGCAGCATGAAGAGGCGGTACAGGGGCCCATGGCAGATTACGGGCCTGGCAGCAGCAATGGGAGGCCCGTAATCTGCCAGCACCCTATGACAAAATGGAACACACCAGCAGTGTGAGGAGACCTGAAAGTGGCACATGGCAGAGTGTGGCGATGGAGACAGCAGCAATGGGAGGCCGTACAGGGACCCATGAGACACTGTGGACCTGGCAGCAGCATGAGGAGGCGGTACAGGGGCCCATGGCAGATTACAGGCCTGGCAGCAGCAATGGGAGGCCCGTAATCTGCCAGCACCCTATGACAAAAAATGGAACACACCAGCAGTGTGAGGAGACCTGAAAGTGGCCCATGGCAGAGTGTGGCGATGGAGACAGCAGCAATGGGAGGCCGTACAGGGACCCACGAGAGACTCTGGACCTGGCAGCAGCATGAAGAGGCGGTACAGGGGCCCATGGCAGATTACGGGCCTGGCAGCAGCAATGGGAGGCCCGTAATCTGCCAGCACCCTATGACAAAAAATGGAACACACCAGCAGTGTGAGGAGACCTGAAAGTGGCACATGGCAGAGTGTGGCGATGGAGACAGCAGCAATGGGAGGCCGTACAGGGACCCATGAGACACTCTGGACCTGGCAGCAGCATGAAGAGGCGGTACAGGGGCCCATGGCAGATTACAGGCCTGGCAGCAGCAATGGGAGGCCCGTAATCTGCCAGCACCCTATGACAAAAAATGGAACACACCAGCAGTGTGAGGAGACCTGAAAGTGGCACATGGCAGAGTGTGGCGATGGAGACAGCAGCAATGGGAGGCCGTACAGGGACCCATGACACACTCTGGACCTGGCAGCAGCATGAAGAGGCGGTACAGGGGCCCATGGCAGATTACAGGCCTAGCAGCAGCAATGGGAGGCCCGTAATCTGCCAGCACCCTATGACAAAAAATGGAACACACCAGCAGTGTGAGGAGACCTGAAAGTGGCACATGGCAGAGTGTGGCGATGGAGACAGCAGCAATGGGAGGCTGTACAGGGACCCATGAGACACTCTGGACCTGGCAGCAGCATGAGGAGGCGGTACTGGGGCCCATGGCAGATTACGGGCCTGGCAGCAGCAATGGGAGGCCCGTAATCTGCCAGCACCCTATGACAAAAAATGGAACAGACCAGCAGTGTGAGGAGACCTGAAAGTGGCACATGTTTGGGGCATGATTCATGGCGGATTTAGTCAGTTGTGTCAGGAACTGGTGGTTTGAAATCCAGACTAATCCACGCCTGATTCATTTTCACAAACGTGAGTCTCTCCACACTTTGGGTGGACAGTCGTGTCCTCCGCGGAGTTACAATACCTCCTGCCGCACTAAACACGCGCTCCGATGCCACGCTACTGGCCGGGCATGACAGCCTTTCAAGGGAAAATTCAGCTAGTTGGGGCCAAAGGTCAAGTTTCGTTGCCCAGTAGTCAAGGGGATTGTCTACCTCGGTTGGCAGGGTGCTGTCCAAGTAGGCCCAAGCCAGTTGTTTGAGGTCCTGCTCCAGGTCCACCTGATGCTGCTGCTGCTGCGGCTGGTTAGTAATTTCCTCACTGTGCTGGTGAAGAAAGCTACTCATCATCGACTGCAGACTGAGGCAGCCGCTGCTGGTGGAGCTGCCACTGCTCCTACCACCCCACCCCTCCCCTGCTGCCATGGCAGCGGAACGCGAGCGCACAGGGCCCACAGTGTCTGAGGATGGACGTTGGCGCAGAAAGGCAGAGACCAACTGACTACATAGGTGGTTTTTATAGTACGTTATTTTGGCCTCCCTCTCAGCAGGTGTGAAAAAAGCCACCATTTTTGAACGGTAGCGAGGGTCCAACAAGGTGGACAGCCAAAAGTCATCCCTCTGTCTGATGGTTATTATTCGGCTGTCGCTACGCAAGCAACCGAGCATGCTATGGGCCATTTGTGCCAAGGAATGCGAGGGACTCCCTGCCTCCATCTCCACAGCATACTGCCACGGTGCGTCTGAGTCCTCTGTCTCCTCCTCCTCCTCCTCTACCAGATGCTCCTGCTCCTCCACTCCTGTCCGCTGAGTGGAAAAACCACCCATTTCACTCAATAATTCCTGAGCACAAATGTCCTCCTCTACCTCCTCCTCTTCTTCCTGTCCTGCCCCCACAGGGGTCATGTGGCGTTGAGATCTGTGCGCCACGTCTACCGCACCCTGACCACGTCGTTCATCCCATAGTCCTGCCGACTCACGAATAGCGTGGCCTCCTCAAAGGGCCTGAGCAAGCGGCAGGTGTCACGCATGAGCTGCCAATGGCTGACATCTAAGTTACACAGGGGAGTACCTTTATCCGCTTGTAACATCAGGATATCGGTGATGGCCTTTCGCTGTTCCTAAAGGCGGTCTAACATGTGTAGGGTTGAATTCCACCTTGTTGCAACGTCGCAGATCAGGCGATGCTGTGGAATTCCGTTCTGCCGCTGCAGCTCAAGGAGGGTGTGCTTTGCGGTGTAGGAATGGCTGAAATGCATGCAAAGTTTACGTGACATTTTAAGGATGTCTTGCAGTGGGATGGTGGATTTTAGGAACCGCTTGACAACCAGATTGAACACGTGAGCCATGCATGGCGCATGGCACAACCTTCCTTGACGCAGAGCAGACACCATGTTCTTTCCGTTGTCGGTCAACATGGTTCCGATTTTGAGTTTGCGCGGAGACAGCCATCTGTCGATTTCTCTGTTCATTACACTGAGAAGTTCCTCCCCTGTGTGACTACGTTCGCCAAGGCATGCCAGGTGCAGCACAGCGTGACACCGTTGCGCCCTGCACATGTGATATGCCGGTCGGGTAATGGGACTTGGCACGGGGGTGGCGGCTGAGGACACGGCGGAAGAAGAGGTGGTAGAGGCGGACATCTTTTGTGGACCAAGGACGTGCAAACGTGGAGGCAAAAGCGGCGTGACCTGTCCAAGTTGCTGGTGCGGCTGTGCCGGCACCACGTTCACCCAGTGGGCCGTAAATGACATGTACTGTCCCTGACCGTAGTTACAGCTCCACACGTCGGCGCTGCCGTGCACTTTGGCAGAGACCGACATACTCAAAGACTGGCCCACCATCTCTTCTACATGTGAATGCAGGGCTGGCACTGCCTTTTTGGCGAAGAAATGACGGCTTGGCACTCTCCACCGCGGCGCTGCACAAGTCATCATTTCTCGGAAAGGTGCTGAGTCCACCACTTGGAAAGGGAGGGACTGCAGCACCAGCAACTTGGACAGGAGGACGTTCAGCTTTTGCACCGTCGGGTGCGTGCTCGCAAACTGTTGTCTCTTGGAAACGGATTCCAAGAAAGACTGCTGACGGAATCCGTGAAGAGGAGTAGCAGGAGAAGGAGCATCTGAACGAGCGGAAGATGCCAACGAGCGACAACTCCCCTCAGCAGAGGTGTTGGAGCCTTGACTGGCTGATAGAGGGCGATTGACGCCGGGTGACGGAGCAAGTAACGGAGCGGGTGATGGAGCGGGGGCTGGGGCAGGCAGAACCGCCGTATCTTTATCACGGTTTTCCCAGGCCACCAAATGGCGACGCTGCATATGCTGCCGCAACGCTGTAGTCCCAACATGGGCCCCCTGGCCACGCTTGACTTTCTGGCCACATAGTCGACATACGGCTACGTTTACTTCCTCGGGCGGCTTGATGAAAAATTGCCACACCGCCGAGTAGGAAACTTTGCCCCCGATACTCCTCACTGGCTGACTGCTACTTCCTCCGTGCACACCGGCACCACTACTGGCCGTGGTGGTAGGCTGCAGTGGAGCTGGTGCTCTACTCCGTGGCCGTTTGCCTCCACTGACACTGCTGCGACCCTGCTGCCTCCTGGGCAACCCACCGACTGTTTTGCTCGCTGCCAAGCTGGCACCCTCTTCTCCTGATGATGCGGAAGCAATAGCCTGATGACGACGAGGCTGCCAAGTGTGATCAGCCTCATCATCATCAATTAGGGTCTCCGCCTCACTACTAGCCCCCTCGGCTGCGTGTGGGTCAGGAGACAGACCTGTCTCTAGACCGGCTACCGAGCCACTCTCCTCGCCACTACTTCTTCGCCTGGCTGCTGAAGAGGCGGATGTCTCCCCCCGTTCCTGACCGCCCTCTGTTAGCTCTTCCTCACTGTACAGTGGGGCTGAGCCCACAGCATGCAATACTTCGCTTGGTGAGGGAACACCAAAGGACAGGGGCAGGTAGAGGACACGTGATTTCAGTGGGCTTGCTCCCGGGCCATGCCAACTAACGGTTGTGTCTGACGTACCCACCGACCGTTGGCTGTAGGTGTCAGAGGTGACCTGGGAAGAGGAAGACGACCGAGCCAACCAATCGATGACGGCAGGGTTGTCGGTGGAGACACGACCGCTGGATGACACCGGGAGCACTGGCCTCTGGCTGCGACTAGTGCTGCCTCGACCCCTTCCTCTGCTGCCACGTCTGCTCGCTCCTAAAACATTGCCTCCTCTGCCACTCCTCTGCATGTTGTCTGACATACTCTTTAATTCAACGATTCTGTGTCCCTGAGTAACAATTCTGTGTCCCTGAGTAACAATTCTGTGTCTGTCCCTGAGTAACAATTCTGTGTCCCTGAGTAACAATTCTGTGTCCCTCAGTAACAATTCTGTGTCCCTCAGTAACAATTCTGTGTCCCTCAGTAACAATTCTGTGTCTGTCCCTGAGTAACAATTCTGTGTCTGTCCCTGAGTAACAATTCTGTGTCCCTCAGTAACAATTCTGTGTCCCTCAGTAACAATTCTGTGTCCCTGAGTAACAATTCTGTGTCTGTCCCTGAGTAACAATTCTGTGTCCCTGAGTAACAATTCTGTGTCCCTGAGTAACAATTCTGTGTCCCTCAGTAACAATTCTGTGTCCCTCAGTAACAATTCTGTGTCTGTCCCTGAGTAACAATTCTGTGTCCCTGAGTAACAATTATGTGTCCCTCAGTAACAATTCTGTGTCCCTCAGTAACAATTCTGTGTCTGTCCCTGAGTAACAATTCTGTGTCCCTGAGTAACAATTCTGTGTCCCTCAGCAACAATTCTGTGTCCCTGAGTAACAATTCTGTGTCCCTCAGTAACAATTCTGTCTGTCCCTGAGTAACAATTCTGTGTCCCTCAGTAACAATTCTGTGTCCCTCAGTAACAATTCTGTGTCTGTCCCTGAGTAACAATTCTGTGTCCCTGAGTAACAATTCTGTGTCCCTCAGTAACAATTCTGTGTCTGTCCCTGAGTAACAATTCTGTGTCCCTCAGTAACAATTCTGTGTCCCTCAGTAACAATTCTGTGTCTGTCCCTGAGTAACAATTCTGTGTCCCTCAGTAACAATTCTGTGTCCCTCAGTAACAATTCTGTGTCTGTCCCTGAGTAACAATTCTGTGTCCCTCAGTAACAATTCTGTGTCCCTCAGTAACAATTCTGTGTCTGTCCCTGAGTAACAATTCTGTGTCCCTCTGTAACAATTCTGTGTCCCTCAGTAACAATTCTGTGTCCCTCAGTAACAATTCTGTGTCTGTCCCTGAGTAACAATTCTGTGTCCCTCAGTAACAATTCTGTGTCTGTCCCTGAGTAACAATTCTGTGTCCCTCAGTAACAATTCTGTGTCTGTCCCTGAGTAACAATTCTGTGTCTGTCCCTCAGTAATAATTCTGTGTCCCTGAGTAACAATTCTGTGTCCCTGAGTAACAATTCTGTGTCCCTCAGTAACAATTCTGTGTCCCTCAGTAACAATTCTGTGTCTGTCCCTGAGTAACAATTCTGTGTCCCTCAGTAACAATTCTGTGTCCCTCAGTAACAATTCTGTGTCTGTCCCTGAGAAACAATTCTGTGTCCCTCAGTAACAATTCTGTGTCCCTCAGTAACAATTCTGTGTCTGTCCCTGAGTAACAATTCTGTGTCTGTCCCTGAGTAACAATTCTGTGTCCCTCAGTAACAATTCTGTGTCCCTCAGTAACAATTCTGTGTCCCTGAGTAACAATTCTGTGTCTGTCCCTGAGTAACAATTCTGTGTCTGTCCCTGAGTAACAATTCTGTGTCTGTCCCTGAGTAACAATTCTGTGTCCCTGAGTTACAATTCTGTGTCCCTCAGTAACAATTCTGTGTCCCTCAGTAACAATTCTGTGTCTGTCCCTGAGTAACAATTCTGTGTCTGTCCCTGAGTAACAATTCTGTGTCTGTCCCTGAGTAACAATTCTGTGTCCCTTAGTAACAATTCTGTGTCCCTCAGTAACAATTCTGTGTCCCTCAGTAACAATTCTGTGTCTGTCCCTGAGTAACAAGTCTGTGTCTGTCCCTGAGTAATAATTCTGTGTCCCTCAGTAACAATTCTGTGTCCCTCAGTAACAATTCTGTGTCCCTCAGTAACAATTCTGTGTCCCTCAGTAACAATTCTGTGTCTGTCCCTGAGTAACAATTCTGTGTCCCTGAGTAAGAATTCTGTGTCCCTGAGTAACAATTCTGTGTCCCTCAGTAACAATTCTGTGTCCCTCAGTAACAATTCTGTGTCTGTCCCTGAGTAACAATTCTGTGTCCCTGAGTAACAATTCTGTGTCCCTCAGTAACAATTCTGTGTCCCTCAGTAACAATTCTGTGTCCCTCAGTAACAATTCTGTGTCTGTCCCTGAGTAACAATTCTGTGTCCCTGAGTAACAATTCTGTGTCCCTCAGCAACAATTCTGTGTCCCTGAGTAACAATTCTGTGTCCCTCAGTAACAATTCTGTGTCTGTCCCTGAGTAACAATTCTGTGTCCCTCAGTAACAATTCTGTGTCCCTCAGTAACAATTCTGTGTCTGTCCCTGAGTAACAATTCTGTGTCCCTGAGTAACAATTCTGTGTCCCTCAGTAACAATTCTGTGTCCCTCAGTAACAATTCTGTGTCTGTCCCTGAGTAACAATTCTGTGTCCCTCAGTAACAATTCTGTGTCCCTGAGTAACAATTCTGTGTCTGTCCCTGAGTAACAATTCTGTGTCCCTCAGTAACAATTCTGTGTCCCTCAGTAACAATTCTGTGTCTGTCCCTGAGTAACAATTCTGTGTCCCTCAGTAACAATTCTGTGTCCCTCAGTAACAATTCTGTGTCCCTCAGTAACAATTCTGTGTCTGTCCCTGAGTAACAATTCTGTGTCCCTCAGTAACAATTCTGTGTCTGTCCCTGAGTAACAATTCTGTGTCCCTCAGTAACAATTCTGTGTCTGTCCCTGAGTAACAATTCTGTGTCCCTCAGTAACAATTCTGTGTCTGTCCCTGAGTAACAATTCTGTGTCTGTCCCTCAGTAATAATTCTGTGTCCCTGAGTAACAATTCTGTGTCCCTGAGTAACAATTCTGTGTCCCTCAGTAACAATTCTGTGTCCCTCAGTAACAATTCTGTGTCTGTCCCTGAGTAACAATTCTGTGTCCCTCAGTAACAATTCTGTGTCCCTCAGTAACAATTCTGTGTCTGTCCCTGAGAAACAATTCTGTGTCCCTCAGTAACAATTCTGTGTCCCTCAGTAACAATTCTGTGTCTGTCCCTGAGTAACAATTCTGTGTCTGTCCCTGAGTAACAATTCTGTGTCTGTCCCTGAGTAACAATTCTGTGTCCCTCAGTAACAATTCTGTGTCCCTCAGTAACAATTCTGTGTCCCTGAGTAACAATTCTGTGTCCCTGAGTAACAATTCTGTGTCTGTCCCTGAGTAACAATTCTGTGTCTGTCCCTGAGTAACAATTCTGTGTCCCTGAGTTACAATTCTGTGTCCCTCAGTAACAATTCTGTGTCCCTCAGTAACAATTCTGTGTCTGTCCCTGAGTAACAATTCTGTGTCTGTCCCTGAGTAACAATTCTGTGTCTGTCCCTGAGTAACAATTCTGTGTCCCTTAGTAACAATTCTGTGTCCCTCAGTAACAATTCTGTGTCCCTCAGTAACAATTCTGTGTCTGTCCCTGAGTAACAATTCTGTGTCTGTCCCTGAGTAATAATTCTGTGTCCCTCAGTAACAATTCTGTGTCCCTCAGTAACAATTCTGTGTCCCTCAGTAACAATTCTGTGTCTGTCCCTGAGTAACAATTCTGTGTCCCTGAGTAAGAATTCTGTGTCCCTGAGTAACAATTCTGTGTCCCTCAGTAACAATTCTGTGTCCCTCAGTAACAATTCTGTGTCTGTCCCTGAGTAACAATTCTGTGTCCCTGAGTAACAATTCTGTGTCCCTCAGTAACAATTCTGTGTCCCTCAGTAACAATTCTGTGTCCCTCAGTAACAATTCTGTGTCTGTCCCTGAGTAACAATTCTGTGTCCCTGAGTAACAATTCTGTGTCCCTCAGCAACAATTCTGTGTCCCTGAGTAACAATTCTGTGTCCCTCAGTAACAATTCTGTGTCTGTCCCTGAGTAACAATTCTGTGTCCCTCAGTAACAATTCTGTGTCCCTCAGTAACAATTCTGTGTCTGTCCCTGAGTAACAATTCTGTGTCCCTGAGTAACAATTCTGTGTCCCTCAGTAACAATTCTGTGTCCCTCAGTAACAATTCTGTGTCCCTCAGTAACAATTCTGTGTCTGTCCCTGAGTAACAATTCTGTGTCCCTCAGTAACAATTCTGTGTCCCTGAGTAACAATTCTGTGTCTGTCCCTGAGTAACAATTCTGTGTCCCTCAGTAACAATTCTGTGTCCCTCAGTAACAATTCTGTGTCTGTCCCTGAGTAACAATTCTGTGTCCCTCAGTAACAATTCTGTGTCCCTCAGTAACAATTCTGTGTCCCTCAGTAACAATTCTGTGTCTGTCCCTGAGTAACAATTCTGTGTCCCTCAGTAACAATTCTGTGTCTGTCCCTGAGTAACAATTCTGTGTCCCTCAATAACAATTCTGTGTCTGTCCCTGAGTAACAATTCTGTGTCTGTCCCTAAGTAACAATTCTGTGTCCCTGAGTAACAATTCTGTGTCCCTGAGTAACAATTCTGTGTCCCTCAGTAACAATTCTGTGTCCCTCAGTAACAATTCTGTGTCTGTCCCTGAGTAACAATTCTGTGTCCCTCAGTAACAATTCTGTGTCCCTCAGTAACAATCCTGTGTCTGTCCCTGAGTAACAATTCTGTGTCCCTCAGTAACAATTCTGTGTCCCTCAGTAACAATTCTGTGTCTGTTCCTGAGTAACAATTCTGTGTCTGTCCCTGAGTAACAATTCTGTGTCTGTCCCTGAGTAACAATTCTGTGTCCCTCAGTAACAATTCTGTGTCCCTCAGTAACAATTCTGTGTCCCTGAGTAACAATTCTGTGTCTGTCCCTGAGTAACAATTCTGTGTCTGTCCCTGAGTAACAATTCTGTGTCCCTGAGTAACAATTCTGTGTCCCTCAGTAACAATTCTGTGTCTGTCCCTGAGTAACAATTCTGTGTCTGTCCCTGAGTAACAATTCTGTGTCTGTCCCTGAGTAACAATTCTGTGTCCCTCAGTAACAATTCTGTGTCCCTCAGTAACAATTCTGTGTCTGTCCCTGAGTAACAATTCTGTGTCTGTCCCTGAGTAATAATTCTGTGTCCCTCAGTAACAATTCTGTGTCCCTCAGTAACAATTCTGTTTCTGTCCCTGAGTAACAATTCTGTGTCTGTCCCTGAGTAACAATTCTGTGTCCCTCAGTAACAATTCTGTGTCCCTCAGTAACAATTCTGTGTCTGTCCCTGAGTAACAATTCTGTGTCTGTCCCTCAGTAACAATTCTGTGTCCCTCAGTAACAATTCTGTGTCCCTCAGTAATAATTCTGTGTCCCTCAGTAACAATTCTGTGTCTGTCCCTGAGTATCAATTCTGTGTCTGTCCCTGAGTAACAATTCTGTGTCTGTCCCTGAGTAACAATTCTGTGTCCCTGAGTAACAATTCTGTGTCCCTCAGTAACAATTCTGTGTCTGTCCCTGAGTAACAATTCTGTGTCTGTCCCTGAGTAACAATTCTGTGTCTGTCCCTGAGTAACAATTCTGTGTCCCTCAGTAACAATTCTGTGTCCCTCAGTAACAATTCTGTGTCTGTCCCTGAGTAACAATTCTGTGTCCCTCAGTAACAATTCTGTGTCTGTCCCTGAGTAACAATTCTGTGTCCCTCAGTAACAATTCTGTGTCCCTGAGTAACAATTCTGTGTCTGTCCCTGAGTAACAATTCTGTGTCTGTCCCTGAGTAACAATTCTGTGTCTGTCCCTGAGTAACAATTCTGTGTCCCTCAGTAACAATTCTGTGTCTGTCCCTGAGTAACAATTCTGTGTCCCTAATTAATGTTTCTGTGGCCCTAAGTAACGGTTCTGTGTCCCTAAGTAACGATTCTGTGGCCCTAAGTAACGTTTCTGTGGCCCTAAGTAATGTTTCTGTGGCCCTAAGTAACGATTCTGTGGCCCTAAGTAGTGTTTCTGTGGCCCTAAGTAACGTTTCTGTGGCCCTAAGTAACGATTCTGTGGCCCTAAGTAACGTTTCTGTGGCCCTAAGTAACGTTTCTGTGGCCCTAAGTAACGATTCTGTGGCCCTAAGTCACGTTTTTGTGGCCCTAAGTAACGTTTCTGTGTCCCTAAGTAACGATTCTGTGGCCCTAAGTAACGATTCTGTGGCCCTAAGTAACGTTTCTGTGGCCCTAAGTAACGTTTCTGTGGCCCTAAGTAACGTTTCTGTGTCCTTAAGTAGCATTTCTGTGGCCCTAAGTAACGTTTCTGTGTCCCTAACTCTCTCCCTCAATACAGCCAGGTCTGCCTCTCTTGAATGACTGGAAGCAAATGGAGAATTCTAAAATGGCCGCAATTTATAGCTCGACCATTACACAGTGCTGGCTGACTGGCTGCTGATTGGCTAATGCGATCACATGTCATGAATGAATGCATTATGGGTCAGCCCGCCTTGTCTGCGCGCCTTCCCAGAGATCCCCGCTCCGTCGCCGCACATGTCGCCGCCATTTTTGGAAAAATTTCGATTCGCGCATCCGAAGTCTGCTAATTTTCGGATTCGTCGCGAATCGAAATTTTCCTAATATTCGAAACGAATTCCACTTCGCCAAGTTCGATTCGCTCATCTCTAATGTCAACGTTGCAAAATTGTGCTTAGGCATTTAGATTTGTTTTACCCTTAGGCGTGAAGGGGTTAAGTATAACTAAAGGTAACACTTTTTTTACCTTTGAATACAGTAGAGAGGGGAGGGAGTAGAACATCCATCAAAATATTTTAAAAAGGGTTTCCAAGTGGTCCTCCACTCCTTCCTCAAGAACACGTATTACTGTTAAGATATTAGTGATAGGCATTTTTTTTTCTATTAAAAGCGTAAGTCAACAGAAGTTAGGAGAGTGCAAGGGCAGAGAAGGTTTTAAAAAGAACAGATAATACAATAAAAAAGACTCTAAAGTCCATCCTGAGTAATCCTACATGCCCTAATGAGTATAACATGAAAAATCTTCTGTACCCACACAGTGTCATCGCATCTCCATCACACCAAAAACCTGGCTACTCCCATGGCTCAAACAACCATTTGGCATAGGTTATGGCCAGTAAAACAAGAAAATGTATAAAAGAAATTATCCTAGCAGAGGGGCTATTGCTTTCGGTGTCAAAGATTTTGAGGGTGATTTACTAAAGGCAAAGCTATTGTGCACTCAAATTCTCCACAACTTAGTAGATATGATAAAGTCCTGCTGATTTCCATTATCCAATCATGTACAAGCAAAAATGTTTTTTTTTCCCTTGCACCTGATTGGGTATTATTCATAAAGTAAAGTTTCACCGCATTTACCAAGCTCTGGGGAAAATGAGTGCAACTGCTCTTGCAAAGTGCACTGTCTATTTGCCTTTAGTAATTCAACCAGGTGCGGACTGACCATCCGAAAACTCGGGCAGAGGGCCCGGGGCCAGTAGGGGGTCCCATAAAATGCCCCTGGTACCTTTTATAGGCTTTTTTTGAGTATGGGCAAGGACATAGGGGCCCCATGATCCCCTATTGCCCGGGGGCCCCATGAGTTGTCAGTCCGCCCCTGAATTTTAACCCTCATATTTCTACAGAGGCTGGCAAAGAAAATTCAGCCTATTGGCTATTTCCTTTTTATTGACGATCTGCACTCTTACATTCTGTTGGGAATAAAGACACCCCGTTTGATGTTCTGTTATCCACCTTATAGGTGAAGAATGCTGCATTGATGTTCCAAATCTCTGGAGGCAGATGAGCTATGAACTTAATCCACAGATATGTGCAAGGAAATTAAGTATGTATAATTTCAAATGAATTTTTAAGGATGTGCTTTTGACTTTGATATTTATTATGTATCGTGTGCATGCTAATTGACAAATGACAGTGTTGTGTTTTAATCAGTTCGGCAGCAATCATGTTTCATTCTAAAATTGAATATTTAAAATGAACTTTAATAAAGCAATCATATTTTCTGTAATGTTGGGTTTTAAGTGCAGCTTTAAAGTAAATCGGTCGCTAAGTTCAAAAGTGTAAAAGAGCACCGCCAGCAAAAGAAGAGGGTTTATACCTATTAGTCCCGCCATCCATTCCTCTGATCTTCGTTCTCTAATGGAGCAGAGGTCTCTTCACATTCGACAATCTCCCTTGTGTGTCAGATGCCTTGTTAGATACATAGAAAAATTATGGCAAAAAAAGACCGAGTGGCCCATAGAATCTGCCCATTTTTTTGTGTGTGTGTGTGTTTTGTTTGTTTTTTTGGGGAGGAAAGATGTGTTTGTTTGTTTTTGGGGGGTGGGGCGGGGGTTTATTTTTTTTTTGTTGACTTTTTTGTCTGAGTATAGATCTATGCTTAAATATATATATATACCTGCACTAATAAGCACCATAATAGGTCATCAATAATCAAAAATGAGGTGTAAAATATACAGCAGCTGAACACAAAAACCCTGATACTAGGCAATCAACAATAAATACATAAAAGTGCAGTGCTTACAAAGTTACAAATAATCATAAGAAAACAGTGAAAAATGTGTCAAGAAAATAGTTCATCCAAAAATAAAATAAAAGTCCTAGAGGCTGTGATGAAACAAAAGAAATCCAAGGACAGTTGTCGTGTCACCAACCACTACTACAGAAGGCTTACTAGAAAGGCATGACCCCCTGGTAAGAGTGGTCAATCACACTTTGTTAAACAATCCAGAAAGCCGGTCACTCGAATCCTCCTTCAAATCTCCAAAAGAGCAGATAAGGATCTTCCAAACAACGGACCTTAATTAGGTTAGCTAAAGCATTCAGGATAAGGTTTAGACTCATAGTGGAAAACATGCAAAGAAAGAACGCTCCACATAGTGTAAAACCATAATCACAACATTTATTTAAAGTATGGTTGCACTCACATGTAAGCAAACATCATTAGGCATTGATTGGCAAAAAAAAGCAAAATTTTCCAGTTTCCAAAATGGCCACCAGCCATTTGCGCATGCGCAGTAGCATGTGTGCGTGGCTCCACCCTATGTGTTTCATCACAGGTAACGTCATCAGGGTGCCCCTGATGACGTTACCTGTGGTTCCATCCATCAACCCCTACATCATCGCAGGACCCAGTAGCCTGATGTTTGGCCTTTTGTTTCATTAATTCACTCTTAGCATGCTATGAGAACAAACATATGCAAAAGTCATCTTATGTTACAAGAGCTCAGTAGATACAATCTGTATGCAAAAATCAACTTTCAAACTCAACTATGAAAGTTGAGTTTGGCCTCATCCCTTAACACTTACTGAGTCTCCCTATTGGTACTTTCAAATCGCTGTAAACCTCTGAAATGAAAAATGAACAATGCATAGCCTTCTGTAGTGTATACTTGCCTTCAATCAAAAGCACCTAGTGTAATTTCTGTTTCTTCTCTCATTCCTCTGCTATCTGAGTTATTTCTGACTAGGCTGACACCAAGGGTTCCAGGGGAACAGGGGAAGGGGCATCCAGCACACACTGTGACTGACAGCCTCATCTGTGCAGTTTCCCTATGAGACTGTGTAGAGGGGGTGTGTCCATTAACTCTACTCAGATCTCAGATTACAATCAGCTCTCCTCGCTGTACTGTGCAGTGTGTGACATCAAATTCCCACCCACTGGCCTTATCATAAACAGAATACTGTGTAACGTGTACACTTTGAATGGCTCAGGTGGAGAGATGGCACAGAGAAACAGGTACAACTTATGTAGAAGGAATTGTTTCACCTGAGGCCAGTCACTTCGCTGGGTATATGCAAGTGTTTACAACCACTGTGAGAACTGGCTTCTGAAGATAGAGCTATAAGAACATTTTCTGCAAATACAGTCCTTGTCATTTTATTTGAGAAAATCAGAAAGCACAAATTACCTCTTTCTTCTGTAAACAAGCAATCCTATCAGCCCCTATGTAATTAAGGAGCACAAAGGCAGACATGTCCACCCTGGATGACAAGCATTATTGCCTTCATAAATGCAGTGGAGAATGACTGTAGCCACCCAAGGGTAGGAAGTATGTAGCTTTCAAGAGTAACAGTTGGAAATAAAGGAAAAAAGCCTGAAAAATAGAGAACATATGCAGCCAACTTATCTAAGGACTGATAAGCTGCAATATATTCAATTTTCTATTCTTGGGTTTAGACATCTTTTTCTTGGGTTTAGACATCTTTTAATGATGTATTTATCTGTGTCTTTTATAGTTCATCCTTAAAAATTAGAACACAATTGGTATAAAAACACACAAGCAAGTCATACCTTCAGTGAAATCCACAAGAAGCCACAATTAATAGATCCACAAAACCGCTAAAGCATACATTTTGTGTAAGGTGGACCCTGTATTACAAAGAATGTCCCTATGTATTTTAACACGATAGGATCTTTTCAATGCAAACTTAATAGGTGTAAGGCAGGGGTCTCCAAACTTTCTAAGCAAAGGGCCAGTTTACTGTCCTTCAGGCTTTAGGGGGGCTGGGCTGTGGACAGTGGGAGTAGAAACTGCTGTGGCATGAGTGCCCCATCATTAGTTTGATTGGGAGGAATAGTGCCCCATTGTTGGCTGACATCAATTGGAAGAATAGTGCCCTATTGATGGTGTGAGCAGGGGAAATGTTGCCCCATCCTTGGAGTCGGCTGGTGGAATAGTGCCCCATTGTTGGCTGGCATCAATTGGAAGAATAGTGCCCCATTTTTGGTGTGAGGAGGGGGAATGGTGCCCCGTCATTGGAGTCAGCTGGTGGAATAGTGCCCCAAGGGCCAGATAAAGGCAAGCAAAGGGCCACATATGATCCCCTGGCTGCAGTTTGGAGATCACTGGTGTGAGGCATGTAGTTTTGTGACACATAAAAAAAAAAACATTCACTGTAAAAAATGGGAAAGTTTTTGATATTAAACATTTCATGTGTGTAGTACACAGTTTGAGGTATAGGGGATTAGGTGTTCTTGTGGGATTTACTACGTAGATCAAGGGTGTCAAACTGGTGGCCCTCCAGCTGTTGCAAAACTACAAGTCCCATCATGCCTCTACCTTTGGGAGTCAATCTTGTAACTGTGAATCTTGCAATGCCTCATGGGACTTGTAGTTTGGCCACAGCTGGAGAGCCGCCAGTTCACGCCTGTGACGTAGGTAGAATGGTGCGCACCATGAGCACCAGATTTGGTGAGCACCGACGACTTATAGAGAAAGGACGAGACAAGCACAGTGTGCCACGTCACTTTTCTCAAGCTCATGAGGGTAGCACCGAAGGTTTAGAGCTATTTGTTATTGAAACCATATCTATATCCTGTCCTGAGGGTGAGAGATTTGCCAAATTGTGCATGCGGGTGACATTTTGGATCATTACTTTACACAGCCCCTGATGGATTAAATGAAGAACTAGAGATCAACACACTTATCTCATGGAGCATTGTGTGATATTATAGTATGGCCTTGTGGGTGGGACTCATCAGCTGGAGTCTCCCACCAACATTTTCATCATGCCACCCAGTTGGGTTCACATCATGTCACACTATGATGGGATATTGCTCAGTAGAATGGGGTTAGATACGTTACAGTTGGGCATATCATACAGCACTATAATTCCTTCTCCACCTCCCCCCCTTCACCTTTCCTTTCTCATTCCCCTTTCCTCCATATACGTTCACTATCACTGTTGTCCAATTAGATCATGTTATGCCTAAATATACCAACTTAAGTTCCATTTAGTGTTGACATAGAGTAATGTCTAGTTTAGGTTCTACTTACAACCCAATAACAGAAATTGTTGCATATATTCTTAATGTTTTTATTATTATACATTCTGGAGTGGCCCCTTTAAGATCTAATAAGAAGAGGGATAAAATATCTTCCTTTACTGATATATAATTTGCACTTCCCCTCTGTGGGTGTGACTTGATAAAGGAGGCCACGCCTCTGAAACACGTCATCATAGCAACCTCCTCCAGGTCCTCCCACCCTCTTCTGTCACTGCATTGATGGAGGAATTCACTGGTGCTCTGGCTGGACCTGGCTCATGTCTAGTGGGCCAGGCAAGTCATGGCTGCAGCAGTTCCACCGCGGTGGTCTGTATGCATTAAGAGCCCATGCTGACTTCCTAGGAGACTACCTGGAATCCCACCTTTTGAGCTCTTGCAGCGGCCACCCAGGAGTGAATGTGGAGTCCTGTCATATGCCTCAATTTCATCCTTCCCTGTGAGTATATCTATTGAGTAATCATTTTATTGTTTTTATCAATTAACTGGATTATATGAGGGCAGATGTGTGCTCTCTTCCTTTCTCTGTTTTTAGATGTGATGCCACCATAGGCTGCAACGCCATATTGTGATATGATTCCCAGTGAACTACTATTACTAGCGAGTCCAGATGGACTTTATTGACCAGCGCAATCACTGGTATTTTTCTCTGTGTGATTTTTTTGTAAAGTTAACTGGTTGATCTGCTTCAGCTGTCCCTCCCATCTTCTCTGTGTCCCCACTGCAGCCTGCAATTGTGTAGACCAGTTGGTGTCCTCTACTTAGCATGCTCTAGTTTCAGTTCCCTTCTAACCTCCGTATTTCCTCTTTTTCTTGTCTGTGCAGCCCATGTGACTAAAAGTTCACATGTGGGCATATACACTGACATCCTCCATGTCCCCCTATTGCTAAACACTACAGAGATAGGATATAATGTGCTGATTGATTACATTCACTAAGAAACTCACAAAAAGCTTTGTATTAAATATATCGAATGTAATTGCTTACACCTGTAAAGTAAAAAAAAGAGTCCTGGATGTAGATGCCATCCTTACCCCCCTTCATGACCAGGCCATTTTTTACATTACGGCGCTGCATTAATTTAACAAATTGAGCTTTCTTTCAGTGGTATTTGATCAGCTGTGCGTTTTTTATTTTGTTTGCGCTATAAAAAAAAAGACAGACAATTTAGAGAAAAAAGCAATATTTTTTACTTTTTGCTATTAAACCTGTCCAGTAAAAATTAAAAAAAAACAAATTTCGGCATAAATTTAGGCCAAAATGTATTGTTACATGTCTTTGCTAAATAAAATCCCAATAAGTGTAAATTAATTGGTTTACGTTAAAGTTATAGTACCTACAAATGGCGGTATATATACTAGGATTTTTTTATAAGTAATGGTGGTAATTAGCGATTTGTAGCGGGACAGCGGCAGGCATTCTGACACTGGGAAAGGAACTGACTTGGTGTCACTGACATCCCCAGTGACACCAATATAGTGATCAGTGCTAATAAAAAGCACTGACACTGTACTAATGGCACTGGGCAGGAAGGGGTTAACATCTGGGGCGATCAAAGGGTTAACTGTGTGCTATTTTACTTTGGCCTGTCTGTGTGCTTCACTGTAAGCACACTGCTTTGCATGGTTCTGCTGTGCACAGCCATTCAAAGCAGTGTGCAGGAGCTGACAGGGAGGAGAACTGTCGGAGATGCTCTGCAATGACCGGGAGCCGGCGAGTAATCACCGCCCAGGACCCGGTGATCTGCGGCCATGAATGGCGGCGCGGGTAGGGCCCACACATGCCCCCTACCCGGAAATGCAAAATCAAGTAAATATACGTGGTTTTGCACACCCGTGCCACCCTGAAGCGGTTAACAAAATGAAAGCTAGTGTCAATCATCTTTGACTCCGTCTTCACCATACTAATGCTCAAAAATACACATTTGATGATCTGCAACAATTTATAGGGAGCTGTAAAACAGTTTTTTGATTATTATACTTTAATTTGAATTGGTCTTCTGGAACTGCTTTTTTTTTAGTTATGGAACAGCATCAATCAGGTAATAACAGAAGCCCCTCCCAAGGATCTTTCCCTACAAATGCCAAAAAACATGGAAAGATCATGTGACCGCACAACAGTGCGACGGGAATAAGGTACTTAACCACTTCGAGTCCGGATACTTTCACCCCCTTCCTGCCCAGGCCAATTTTCAGCTTTCAGTGCTATCACACTTTGAATGAGAATTGCGTGTTCATGCCATGCTGTACCCATATGATTTTTTTAGCATTTTTTGAGACAGATAAAACTTTATTTTGGGGGCGTGGCTTGACGCCGACGAGCATGGCCGCTTGAATCCGGAGCTCCCGCCGGCCGGATCGATCCACCACGCCGCACAGAGGAGTCGGGTGAGACAGTGCCCCTTCACTATGGGGAAACCCGACAGGGTGTCCTCCGGCGCGCGGTCCCGGTCCCCGAGGGGCCCTAGCACCACTGGGAGGCACATAAAGGAGCTGTTCAGCTCCCACCAGCAGAGAGCAGGGCCGCAGCCTTCTCCCTCTCTCTCTCAGTCCCCCTCTCCCCCTCCCTCTGCAGCCGAGGACACAGGCTGCTCTCCCTGCACTGAGACACACGCTGGCCAGGACACAGTGCCACATCATGATATCTCCTCTGCCACACAGTCCCTCTCATTAAGGGACTTGCAAGCTGTGGCTGCTGACATTAAGGTCACACTAACCACTACACTAACCACTGCCCTTAACGACCTGCGCGAAGATATCCGCGCTATGGGGTCCAGAGTGGATCAAGTAGAGATGGCCGCTAGACAAAATAAGACTGCCATAGTATATTTACAGCGACAGTCAGAGTCGCACACCTCGACTATCCGGGATTTTTACAAGCATATTGAGGATTTAGACAACCGTGGCCGTAGACACAATATCAGAATCCGTGGCATGCCGGAATCCGTGGAAGCCACTGACATTCCTAAGGCAGTAACTACCATCTTTAATGACCTCTTAGGCCGCCCGCCAGCCACCCCAATTGACATTGAGCGTGTACATAGGGCCATCCGGCCTAGGGGGGGTGACACAGACCCACCCAGGGATGTGGTATGCTGCATTGTCAGCTTCCCGCTCAAGGAGGATGTTCTCAGATGTGCTAGGGACAGAAGACAGCTAATGTACAAAGGGGCGGAAATACAATTGTACCAGGACCTATCCAGCATGACCTTACGCCAAAGACGAGCCTTACGTCCATTACTAGACGCGCTTCGCTCCCGAAATCTGTCCTATAGGTGGAGATTTCCCTTCTGCCTTTCAGTACAGGATGGTGGTCACACCTTTAACTTGAGAAACCCCGAAGATCTACCGTCTTTCTGTTCCTCCTTGAACATCCCACCGATAGCCCTGCCAGAATGGTGCGGACTCTTGGGACTGCAGCCGGTCCTGGATGCAGGATCTACAGAAAACGCAATGGATTGGCAAGGACATTCCCATCGGAGACGTCGGACAGTCCCGTCGACTCCTCCAAGACACCCCACAGGGGGCACTGCTGCGGCCCCTAGCCCTACGGCTTCGCCTGCGCATAGAAAGTCACGGCACGAGACTTAATCCTACCTAATCCTCATCTACTCCTGCCACTCAAGCGCATTTTCTCACAGGTGCCTGCAGTTTTACTGTTATCCTCATGTTTCTATACCATTTCTTCACGAGTCCCGGCGATTCTTCGATCTCTCACGCACTGATTAGTGGACCTTCATTACTTCCATTTCAATATCTGACATCCTAAAGGGAACGCAATGCCCCAGAGGTCTGCTCCGCAACTAACGAATGGTGGACTTCTGTGAGCCCCCTATTGATCATCTCTACGCCATGGTCAGAAGAGATCTATACATGATACGAATGGCTCCTCCTCCTGGACAGATGACCTATTCTTCAGCTCTCTCCTCTCTTTCGACATTCAGCATCCCGGTTTCAGTCAACAGACCTCGCGCTGACTTGCCCTCTGAGCTAGACCCACACGTACTCCGATCTCATGTGGACCTCTGAGTCGTCTGTATTCCTTTGTCCCTGCCCTTTTTGTTCCCCCAGAGCCTCCTCTTGCTATACTGGAAGAAGATCTATTTCTCCGTGGAAGTATCCAGATGACCTCTGCTTCTCTGCTGCCCGTCCCGTCACACTCTGCTTAATCGGTGTCCTCAAAGAAGACCCTGACAGACTTAGTACAGTATATGATTCAATTGGGGGTGTGTTGGGGGCATGGGAGGGAGGGGGGGCTGGTTGCGGGGAGGAGGGTGGGACTTATAGGGGTTTCCACAGATGTTGGTTTTTTTTTTTTTTTTTTTTGTGTTGTTTTTTGTTTTTTGTTTTTTTTTCTTTTGTTTTTTTGTCTTCGCGAGCGAACATCACCTCTCCTCGCCTCCTACTAAGCTGTCCCATCTGTCCCATCTGGACGTGCCTCTGCTTACTGGCCGGTCCCCGTCTCTTGATCCGGAAGAGGGTACGATTCAGGGGTTGCCCGCACTGTCAATGCTTCCACGGGACCTGCTTCCCCCATACCACTGCGACTTCCCCCGATTTCCCTAGTGCGTGAGAGGTGATGCTCGTTCTTGTTGTCACCGTAGAGGCTGTAGATGGTTTATCCTTGCTTTGATTTTTGACACTTAGCCTTTCTACTCTATGGGACATGATTGGCGTTGACCCTGGGGTAGCCCAGACATTTTTGCGCGATGCTTGGGACTCAACACTGTTTTTTCTGTTTTTGCATTGCTTCAACTGTTATTGCATATGTTGTCCTGTTGATATTATGTTTTATGTAAGGGGATGCTTGTATTACTCATTTGGCCTCCTACAATTCCGCATATTGCCTTTTCCCCCTTGTTTGCCTGCCAAATGTCTCACAATTACCTGTTGGCTCACAAATGGTTATGGCCTCTAAACCCTGATATGTGCCCTGCTACTCTACAGTGAGGGCTGGGACCCTGCGCTGCATATCGTACCTCAGGCTTCTTCTGCAATATGGGTCTTTGTAGACTCCTCCTTCTTCAAATCCCACTCCTTTAAACAAATTTTTACACATTTCATGGTGGTTTCCGACCGGCGGTGGTTCTACTCTCGTTTCGTCGTCTACCTCGTTCCCAACACAGTAGGCTCTGCGAGCTATTACTGAATATTTTTACGGCTATCTTCACTATCTCGATTTTCCCCTTTTTTCTCTTTACTTGCCTCATACTGTTCGTCTCCTTCTCTTATACGTACTCCTCCTCTTTTCTCTTTCTCTCTTTCTGTCTATTTCCTTTCAGGTGTTTTGTCCTCTCTCACGTGGAATAGCAGGTCTCTTCCTCTAGCCGTTTACTCTTACTATCTTTTCGCCCCACCCCCTTTTTTTTTTTTTTTTTTTTTTTTTTTTTTTCCCTTTTTTGTTTTTGTTTGTTTGTTTTTTTTTTTTTTTTGTTTTTTTTTTTGTTTTTTTTTTTGTTTTCTCTCTCTCTCTCTTTCCCTTCAACCCTGCCCCCCCGGGGCGCTGCATCTTTGGACACTCGAAACACTGATTGGTAAACATGCCGTCCCTCACCTCTGTTTCGAGACCAAGGTCCCTGAAAATCCTCTCACTCAACACCAGGGGTCTGAACACACCCGAAAAGCGCTCAATGTTGCTCTCCTATCTGCATAAACAAAAGGCGGATGTTGTCTTCCTTCAAGAGACGCACTTTCGTCAGGACTCTATTCCCAAGCTTTTTAATTTTCACTTTCCCATAGTCCACCATGCCACTAACCCTCTGGCCAAGTCGAAAGGGGTAGCTATTTTACTCGCTAGACATCTTCCCTTTACTATGTCAGACTCCCTTGCTGATCCTGAAGGCAGATACTTATTCATAAAGGGTTCATTCGCCAATAGACCCGTCACATTTGCTAATGTATACGCCCCTAATACCAAGCAGGTCTCTTTCACACGCTCAATAACTACCACCCTATCTGCTTTCCATACAGGTGTTCTGATCTTAGGGGGCGATTTGAATGTCCCACTATATCCTCTGCTAGACTCCTCCTCCGGAAGCTCCTTTTTACCGTTTAAGGCCCTCAAACAAATAAACATACAATTACAACACTTACAACTGCACGATTCATGGAGAACTCTCTACCCCACGGTAAAAGATTACACATTTTATTCCGCACCACATAATAAGTACTCCAGGATAGACTATCTTTTTCTGTCGCAATCAGATCTCCCGCTACTCCATGCCGCTTCTATAGAACCGATGGTTCTTTCCGACCACCATCCCATTACCATGACTTTACGGTTCCCAGATACCTACACACGCTCGAAATATTGGCGCCTAGACGCCTCCCTTCTTGCTGACACTGCTATCGAACAAGAGATCCACACCAATCTGGTTGAATACTTTTCCTTCAATTGCTCCCCTGATACCTCCCCACTCACGCAGTGGGAGGCTCATAAGTGTGTCATTCGGGGCGTCCTCATAGCAGCTGCTTCGAAGCGTAAAAAAGATAGACAAGAGCGTTTGAGACGCCTCACAGATAAGATCCATTCATTAGAGAGGGCACATAAGCGTTCTCTGGCTGCGTCGACCCTATCCGAACTTACGTGTACACGTTCACAGCTTCTTACAGAATTGGGGAAGGTGGTTAAGAAACGGTTCATTCTCTCTCAAAAACTATACTATGAATTTGCTAACAAGAGCGGAAAGTTCCTAGCTAGAGCTCTCCGCGAAAAACGATCCAATATGACGGTACATAAAATTAGAGGTCCCGATGGCACCATGGCCACATCTAATCCTGATATTGCTGCCCATTTTGAACATTTTTATAGATCCTTATATAACCTTCCTCCTGAACGCCCACCGCCGCTTACTGTCGAATCCAGGGCCTCTTTGATTTCTGAATTTCTCCAGCTCCACGGTCCGTCGGCTCTCTCGGAAGACTTGGTCAACTCTCTGGAAGCGGATCTGACCCTGAATGAGCTGCAGTGTGCTTTGAAACAGACAAAACCTGGTAAGAGTCCGGGTCCCGACGGCTTCTCCGCAGCCTATTATAAATCCTTCTTGGATATCTTAGGTACCCCCCTTCTTTTGGCGTTTAATACTTTCTCCAAATCCCCCCTGCCTCAACATCGTCTTTTGGAAGCCCACATAACGGTTATCCCCAAGGGTGATAAAGATAACACGCAGGTATCCAACTACAGACCCATCTCCCTGCTGAATGTAGACATTAAGTTATTTGCGAAGATCTTGGCTAATAGACTTCTCCCCCTGCTTCCCTCCTTGATCAATTTAGATCAGGTTGGATTCATACCGGGAAGGGAAGCAAGGGACAATACCATTAAGGCCCTTAACCTTCACCATTGGTTGTGCAAATCTAACACTTCTGGTTTTTTCCTTTCCCTGGATGCAGAGAAGGCCTTTGATAGAATTGCATGGGACTATCTGCAAGCGTCTCTGGTGTCACTGGGTTTGGGTGAGAAGATGCTCAACTTCATCATGACCCTGTACACAGGCCCCACCGCTCGAGTCCGGGTCAATGGACATCTGTCCGACTCGTTTAACTTAGGAAACGGAACACGTCAGGGTTGCCCCCTTTCCCCACTCTTGTTTGTCCTATCCCTCGAGCCCCTATTGCGCAAAATCCGCTCGAACTCTGACATCAAAGGGATCAGGGTATTGGACAAGGAATACAAGCTCGCTGCTTACGCAGACGACATCCTTCTCTTTCTTGCTGATCCACACACCACTTTGCCTAATCTGTTAAAGGAATTTGCCCTCTTTCGATTCTTGTCAAACTTTAAAATCAACTTCTCCAAATCTTTTGCCCTTAACATATCCCTGCCTCCAGAACTCGTCTCTTTCTGTGAAGCTCATTTCCCGTTTCGTTGGGAAAAGGATTCCCTTCCATATCTCGGCGTCCGACTTACCCGCAACCTCGATGACCTCTATGCAAAAAACTTCCTTCCCGCTCTACGTTCTCTCCAAGAGGACCTCCACAAATGGCATCGTCCTTGTTTCTCTTGGTTTGGAAGGGCAGCTATAATCAAAATGAACATACTCCCACGCCTTCTCTATCTTTTTCAAACGCTGCCAATCCACATACCTGCTGCTTTTTTTACATCTTGTAAAAAATTCTGCACACAATTCCTGTGGAATCATAAGCGTCCACGTATTGCTTTTTCTCAACTGACTCTCTCCAAACTTAGAGGTGGAATTGGGCTCCCTGACCTTCACCGGTACTACTGGGCATGCCACCTTACACGCATAGTGGACTGGCATGTTCATTCTACCTCTAAAGACTGGGTCTGCCTAGAAAATGCCTTCTCACCCTCACCCCTGACATCGATTCCATGGTTACTGCCAAAGCATACACCTCAAGAGCTCCTCACCCACCCTTTAGTGGGGCCCAGCTTAAATATTCTCCGCCTGAACTGTAAAACGGTATCTATCTCTGAGTCACCGAATTCCTTAACCTCCATTCGTCTCAATCCTGACTTCCCCCCAGGCATGCACAAGTCATTCCTATCTGAGCATTGGCCACATGACCAGATCTTAGTTAAACACTTTATCCGCGGTGGAAAAGTAATATCGTTCCGCGAACTGCTTGATAGCATAGATAGTCGAGATTTTCCTTTTTGGGCCTTTCTGCAGATAAGACACTTCCTGCTCTCACACAAACTGTTCCATAACTGGACTCGTCCCCTCACTCCTTTTGAATCCCTATGCTCTAGAGCTGAACCGCGCAAACATTTGATTTCGGCGATTTACCCTCTCCTTGTTGAGAGTAGGAATTATAACTCTTTACCCTCCTGCCGTGCTTGGAACAGAGACTTGGGAAACAGCTTTTTGGACGCCGATTGGGACCTAATATTTATGCATACTCATAAATGCTCCCTCAATGTCTCGACGCAGGAAAATGGATATAAAATTGCTTCGAGATGGTACCGAACTCCGTCGAGAATCTCTCGTTTTAATCCTTCCGTCCCCAACAGCTGTTGGAGATGTGGAACCTCGGATGGATCCTTTCTCCACATTTGGTGGTCTTGTCCCAATATCCAACCATTTTGGCAGGAGGTCCACCGGCTTGTAGTGTCTGTGACCACCTTGTCCCTAGCTTTCTCTCCAGAGCAGTTTCTTCTCCATCACTCCTCTCTGCCCAGGGGACAATACCTCAAATCTTTAGCAATGCATATGGTCAACGCAGCCAGACTCTGTCTTCCCACTCTTTGGGGCTCCACCCGCCCTCCCTCCATACGCGATTGGCTGATCCGTGTGGGTAAAATTGCGGAAATGGAAGAACTGATTGCGACCGCACTCGATTCCCCCACTAAATTCTCCCATGTTTGGGCCTGCTGGAATCACTTTAAAACTACTTCTACGTACCGGTCCTTTATGAACCGTCCAACCAACACGCCTGATTGATTACTAATCTCCATTGTATGTTACTCCACACTCTAGATCATACGGTAGGCGACTTCCCCACTTTCAGGGCTCCATCTCCACCTACCGGCCCCGGTTAATAGACTTTTGCTCAAATCCACCCATAAAAGACCCTTGGTGTTGACGACAATACAAACCCAGCTCCCCCCCCCCCCTTCCCCCCCCCCCCCCCCGTTTTGTTTTTTTTTGTTTTTTTTGTTGGTTTTTCTTTTTTTTTTTATCTTCTATCTTTTCTTGTTCTCCTTTTCTTTCTTCTTACCTTCTTGTTACTCGCCCAGTTAACCACTGGGTTCTTCTTTAGAGAACATTAGGCATGCCATTGTCATATTTACCTTGCTTATATTAGCGACCCTCACGACAATCTAAGCTTACTTACAGGTACCATCACTCCAGTAAAACACTAGCTTCATCCTCAACGGTTGTGCTGCATCTACCCTGCCTCCTTCTGCGGCGCTATAATGATAATTACATACTAAGAAGGTCCGATGCGATAACATTCCCATGCGCACTACTAGACTGCCTGAGTATTACAGACTTACCCCGTCGTGGATTGGCACATCCATGCTCCTTATGTGGTTCTTTGTAAGAATATTCCTACTTTCTCTTGACATGCACTGCCAAATGTTGTATATGACCATCATTTGCTTTTCTTTTGTATTATTATGCACTTTTTCAATAAACGTTTTTTTTGGAAAAAAAAAAAAAAAAAACTTTATTTTGGTGGTATTTATTCACCACTGGGGTTTTTTTTTTTTTTTTGCTATATAAATGAAAAAGTCCAAACATTTTGAAAAAAAGTGCTTTTCTTATAAAATTTTGCAAATAAATAATCTTTCTTCATACATCTTGGCCAAAATGTATTCAGTTATCTTTTTAGTAAAAAAAAAATAGCCCAAATTAGTTTATAACCAAAAATTATAATTTTTCAAATTTTTATTTTACATTTTTATTTTATTTTTTAATATTATTATTATTATTATTATTTTTTAAACATACTGTCACCCTAGCAGTACAGTGTCACCATGGTGACACTGTACTACTTGTGGGGGGTGATGAAGATTTTCTACTATTCATATGATCACTGATTGGCCAGTCAGTGATCACATGATTGGGACCTCACACAGAGGTCCCAATACAGCGACCCAGGCAAACTGGGTTCACACTGATTTTGGATCCAATTGGAGCTCATCTCTAATGCTGGATTAGAGAAGATGTATAAGTGCAACTGCAGCAAAGAAAGATCAGGTCCCCTCCCTTGCCAGGCAGGACTGTACTGGGTGGTAGAACTGTGTGAATCTCAGGACCAGATGGGCAGAAATACAAACCTTTCTGACAAATAAGACAGTTCCCAGAAATGCATTACATGTAGACATGTACAAAATGAAAAAAATCATTTCATCTCGTTTCGATTCGTTAGTTGACTAATTTTGTTTCGTGCGATTTAGTTAAATTAGTTTTTTGGAATTCGTTTCATTTATTCGAATTTGACCAAATTCAAAATTTCAAATGGATTAGAAAATAATTCTAATGGATTCAAAAACAATTCTAGCAGATTTTAAATTAATTCCAATGGATTTGACAATAAATCTAACGTTACAATCAATAATCCACAATCCATATGTGTTTTTGATGGTATAAGGGCTATATGAAGAGTTGCAAAACTATATTGGAAATTTCAGCAAAATTTTCACATTGCCTTTGTTGTTCAATACTCATATCACCATAGCACAGCTCACAATTTTTTGTATAGTATTTTAGTCTTTTCTAAGCTATTCTATTCTTTTCTATTCTATTCTAATGTATTCTGTTCAAATTCAAATTCATTCTATTCAAAATTTTAATTTTAGAAGGCAGTTATATTCTTTCTATTTTATTCTATTCTTTTTTCTACACTATTCTATTATATTCTTTGATTCTCTATTCTAATCTTTTATATTCTTTAATTTTCTATTCTAACCTTTTTATTCTAGTCTAATTGATTCTATTCTGTTCCTTTATTTTCTGTTCTATTTTGTTCTGTTTTACTATTTTCTAATTTTTTCTATTCTAATTGATTCTATTATTTTCTATTCAATTCTTTGATTTTCTATTCTAATTGATTCAATTATTTTCTATTCTATTCTTTGATTTTCTATTCTTTGATTCTTTTATTTTCTATTCTATTCTTTGATTTTCTATTTTAAATCGTTCTATTCTTTTCTATTCTAGTCTTTGATTTTCTATTCTTATCTTTTTTATTCTATTCTAATGGATTCTATTCTTTTCTATTCTATTCTTTGATTTTCTATTCTAATTGATTCTATTATTTTCTATTCTATTCTTTGATTCTTTTATTTTCTATTCTATTCTTTGATTTTCTATTTTAAATCTTTCTATTCTTTTCTATTCTAGTCTTTGATTTTCTATTCTTATCTTTTTATTCTATTCTAATGGATTCTATTCTTTTCTATTCCTTTATTTTCTATTCTATCCTATTTCGTTCTGTTTTACTCTCTTATTTTCTACTGTATTCTGTTCTATTTTATTTTCTATTCTGTTCTTTTTTTCCTCCTATTCTTTTCTTTTTCAATTCTATTCTATTATTTTATTTTATATTCTATTCTATTTCTTTATTTTCTGTTCTATTTTATTCTATTCTTGTTTAAAAATTTGAATTGGTTTTCGAATTAGAATTTGATTTGAGATGTGTTTTCGAATCGATTCGAATTTCGGTTGAATTTTGTTTCGTTATTTCAGATTCATTTAAACTCATCACTACTGTAATTCAGAATTCGGATGCACCTGAATCTCCGAATAACAGAAAATTAGTCCAAATTTAAATTCGGAACTAAATGAAATGCACGTGCCTAATTACGTGTGTATTTAGCTGTTTGCCTGGAGTTCAACTTGTAAGCAGTTGTAAAGGCTCCAGGATTATTACCTTAATACATTCTATTCTATTATATGCATGAATGTAAAAAACCTGTGCGCAGCAGTGCCCCTAGACCCCAAATACTTACCTGAGCCCCATCGCAATCCATCGATGTGCACAACAGCCTTAGCTATCCCAGGTCTCTGCCTCCTCATTGGCTGAGACAGCAGTCTGTCAACAACAGCCAGTCAGCCAATGTGGAGAGAGAGGGGGCGGGTTAAGGCCAAACCACAGCTCCGTGTGTGTGAATGGTCACAATGAGCAGCGGCTTGGGAACACACCTGCTCTGGTGCCCTCATAACAAGATGCTTGCTATGGGGGCACCAGACAGAATGGAGGAGCCAGGAGCGCCAGCAGGGGACCCGTGAAGAAGAGGATCCAGGCTGCACTGTGCAAAACCACTGCACTGAGCAGGTAAGTAAGAGCATAATGAAAATCAGAGTCAGAACATCTGATATTCATACTTGTTGGTTATAGACTCAAATTATTGAAATAGGAGGACCATCATGACAGCCAGGCAATTTGGTTTTTACGAAAAAGAGCTAAGAATGTTTCTGCCATGATATCATCATTTAAAGTTACCATTCAGGGTGAATAAAGATTGCTCTATATGAAGAAACTTCATTTTCATTTTAAATCAGAACCCTCTGAATTTTAATTACACCTCTGCCTTTGCTGATCTCGATTGTATTGGTAAACCTAATTGCCTCCAATAGGATCGAGAGAATACAAAGAACACCTTCTTTAGAAATTGCCCTGAAAAATATGGTTCTATGATTCCTTCACTGGAGGAATGAAGCTCTCATTTCCATGTAATGAAATGATCTGAAGACACTCACACCATTACTTGTAGTTGCAATCAGTTTGAAGTGGCTGCAATTATCTTTCCACGGCTCTCTGAAGAGATCAAGCAATTGTTCTCCGTGGCACCTTTTGTATATAGAATGTTATAAAGTTTTTAACTAGATGTTCTAAATGATGAAAAATTAGTTAAGATCATACCTGGATAAAAAAAACATTTTAGTTTTACAATGTGCAGGTTGCAAAAATGGTGTGTGCTTTTTTCAGAGTCAAGCATTGAAGGTCAGAAAATAAAGAGGCAGAAAGCACTGCTTATTGTTACAATATTATCTCTGCTTTTAATGTAATCTTTTCATACATGCAATTAATCTATTTGAATTACATTTATTTTGTTTATAATGGTACAATTTCTACTTCTATAAGCAGTGCCAGGCATAGGCAGCAGTTTTGGACCCCTTCATTGCTTGTTGGACCAACTCCATACTCGTACTTTGTCACTGCAAAATTTTGGGTGCAAATTTTGTAAACAATATTTATATATTTTTGATCTCTGCAAAAATCAAAAGGTCCAAGGCCAGCCTTAATGAGGACCTCCAGTCTCCTCCCAAAAAATGAATTAAAAGTCAGCAGCTACAAATACTGTAGCTGCTGACTTTAAATATAAGGACACTTACCTGTCCAGAGGTCCAGTGATGTTCTCACCTGAGACAAATTTTCAATTGGCTTCGGATGCAGGCACCAGAATCTTAAGCAAGGGAAACCAGCAGTGAAGCCTTCCGGCTTCATAGCCAGGTTCCTACTGCTCATGCTCAAGCTAAGCTGTGCTTTGTGAATGGTCCCGCAGTCTTCTGGGACCTGTGATGTGTCCCAGAAAGCTAGGACGGTCTGAATGTCACCATGGCAATCTGGTACCTTCCCCCTCAAAAAGTGCCAAATGTGGCAAGGGAGGGGGGCGGATGCAAACAAAAGGGAAAGTTCCCCTTAAAGGTCAAAACACATTTTTACATTGTGGTGTGTTGCAGTAGTGCCATTCAGTATAAGGCAACACAGCGCGGATGCACATGTAATGCAGCACACACCAACACACAATAATGCACTGCGTGGGGTCTATAACAGACCCTTATTCAAGCATGTACCCCCCTCCTGAACCTTACACATGCCCTCTACATGAGGGGTATCTCCCTGGCAAAACACCTTGTCCCCATGTTGATGAGGACAAAAGCCTCTTCCCCTCAATCCTGGCCCAGTGTTTGTGCAGGTCTGTGGGTGGGGGGGCTTTTTCTTTGTAATTTCAGAGTAGGAGTAGGCTGGATACATTTCACAGATGTGCCAACTTTACAGGCAGAGTCAGGGCATCCCCCAGGCACATTATTTAATGGAATTTTGCATTTTGATTGTTTGTAGAATTATAGGCAAAACGTTTTTCATTTTGGATAAAATATGGGAGGGCCATAACCCCTGTTTTTTTTTTCACCATCTGTGCCCCATTGGGCAGATTTAAGCAGCCCATAGATTATGCAATGTATTATGAAATTTTCTTTCCTTCCGCCATGGGTGGAAAGAAAGAAAACGTCTAGATTCCCCCATCAACACAGTCATAGATGGATTGAATTTCAGCTGGTCCCTGGTGAACCAGCCAAGATTTTATCTGTCTATGGCCAGCTTTACTTTCATGTCCTGTCCTATAGCCAAAGCAGGAAGTGAGAGGAAATCGCCACAAATTAAGGGAATCCCTTGGGGTCCCCCAGATCACTAGAACTTGTGTCCCCATTGCAACATTTTCCCTTTATTATTTTTCTGGAGAGAACCCAAAATTTTGAATTTTCCTTTATTTTCACTTTCAATGATAATGATAAACAGGACAAATAGAGAGGGTGATTCTCTCTGAAAGGGACACAGACAGATATGAAAAGAGGTGTTATAATCCATCTCCATTCTATCCAAAACGAAAAAAATGTTTTGCCTTTAGTTATACTTTAAACATTACTAAAGTCAACTGCCTATTTATTTATTTATTTTTGCGTTGGTACATGGCAGTGCCCAGCCTTCCATGCCATTTGTATCAAATCTCCTTTGCTTATTAGCCTATAAAATGACCACTGTTGTTTTTTAACATTGAGTTCAATGGGGTTTGAATTCAGCATCAGAACTTTAGTCATGTTTGCCGAACCCTGCTCCCACTGAATCCAGGTGTGTTTGGCTCATCACTAGTGAGTCGTGACCAACAAATATGTCCAATATTTAGTGCAAGGTTCATGGTTCACTTTCTTATGGTCTAGCATTTACATACAGGGCTAGGCATGTGATTGAACATTTGTTTCAAATGAAAATCAAGTACAAGAAGGCCGCTTCTAAAAACCTATCTTCAGGTTAATCTTTAGAACAGTTTACTCTTTTATCTAAAGTTAAACTAGTAATCTGGTTAAACTCTATAAACAATTTATTTAGAGGTGCACAGCAGTTATTTGACCCTAAAAAGGACTCCCTGGATCTGATTTTGCTCAGCAGGGGATATGTCCTTTGATCCCCTGCTGAGTTGAAAGGAGAGTCCAGATGACAGGTCCATGTCTGCTCCCCTTATGAAGAGTGGATAGGGACAGAGCCTGCTCTGCTCTATGGGCAGTTGGATGTAAATGGACTGGCTATCCATTTACATCCGACTGACCTCCATTCCAGCCAGATAGAGGGGAACAGATCCTCTTTTGTTTGTTTTTGCCAGATCAGATCTGAGGTAGCCAGGTGTAAATGGGCAACTGGTCCATTTACATCCAACTGCCCATAGAGGAGAATCCGGGTCCAAACAGGTCTGCCTGAAAACTGGACAGGAGGATCTGATTAGATCTCTCGGGTGAAAGGAGCCTAACTAAGTCAACCTCTGTAAACTACAGAGCACATCCCCTGATGTTATGAGGAGAGATGAAAGTGTTCTGTAGTCCTAACACACTTCCAGTCTTACGGTGACAATATTGCTCCTCTATAGACACAATACAGAGCATGAGTATTGTCACCCTAGGATCTCCTGTTGAGTAAAATATTTATGATTTTTACTGACTGGATAATTCTAGCTCTGACTCGGCAGGCTGACTCAGCAGGGAGCATGTTGGACCTTTACAAAGAGACCACTGCTTTCACACAGAGAGCTAGGGTCCTTCTCTACAACACAGTGAAGACTTGCCTACTCTATGACAGCTTTCTATTGAAAATTAATTGTATAAGGCTTACATATATTTTGTTTTCATGCACCTGGAAAGAATTTATCTGATTCAAACTGCAGATTTGGTTGGGCCAGGGGCGGACTGACCACTTGGAAACTCGGGCACTGCCTAAGGGCCCGGGGTCAGTAGGGGGCCCCATGAGATGCCCCTGGTACCTTTTTCATAGTCTTTTTTGAGTTTGGGCAAGGACACAGAGGCCCCATGATCCCCTATTGCTCGGGGACCCCATGAGCTGTCAGTCCGCCCTTGCCTGGTACCTTTTTCATAGGCTTTTTTGAGTTTGGGCAAGAACACAGGGGCCCCATGATCCCCCATTGCCCGGGGGCCACATGATTTGTCAGTCCGCCCCTGGGTTGGGCTTTAACCTGTATATCTCTGCACAATTATTACTTTTTTTATGTCACTTTAGATTGAGAGCTCTCATGAGCTGGGCCCTCCAAACCCTCTTGTCATGAGTCGTATTGTAACTGTATCATCTCCCTTTATTTTGTAAAGCACTGCAAAAACTGTTGATGTTACTGTTGACATTTTTCACTGTTTAATGTGATCTATTCACGTTGGCCTTTTGTCAAGATCCTTATGTAATATATCACTGCCATCCTGACTTTAAATTATTCCACACTATTTTGTTTTATCATCAAAAGGACACATTTACCTTAATTTTCTTTCTCCAGGTCAGTAATAAAAAGATTTAAAGGAATTTGACCTTGTATTGATCCTTGTGGTACCCTCTGTTAACTGTAGTCCATTTTAAGTGTTTTCAATTTACGACTAACCTTTGTTTTCTGACCTTTGATCCATTCTTTATGTGCATTCAGAACATTCTACCTGTTCTCTTTATCCTCAGCTTCTGTACCACACTGTTGTGAGAAAGATTCCCAATGTTTTTGAAGAATCCCCAAATATCACATTAGTTACATCTTCAACAATAAGGGTTCATGCACACTGGGCATAACAAAAGCCACTGTTAGAGGCATTTTGCATTTTTTTTCCAGTCTCTAAATGCTTCTCCTTGTTAGCCTATGTGTACATGCAGGAGCTTAGAAGCCGGGGAGTTTAGAGGCAGCAAAAAACTCTTTCCTTTTGCATTCAGGAGTGGAACCTTTTGGCAAACAAAACGCCAAAAAACACCAAACAAGGCAAAACTGAACGTTAACACATGTTAACACTAGTTTAGTGCTTGGGCGTTTTTTCATTTTAATGGCCAGAATAAATTAATATTCTGGTCAATGAAATCAAGAAATGCCCAAGTGCTTGATGCACCTAAATGTGCCTAAATGCATTTACAAAAATGGTTTTCAGCTGCTTTAGGAGAGTTCCAGTGTGCATGGACCCTAAAATATTAAATTAGTTCCTCAAAAAATGGATAATTTTATTTAGGCTCAGCCCATCTTTCATGAACCTATGCTGAATCCCTATCTTCCCTATGTATTATGTACAGGGGTTAGACAAAAAATGGAAACACTACATGATTTTCTGCTGCAAAAGTGACTGGAGAGCTCAGTCTCAGTCTTCACAGGACTCAGTCTTCACAGGACAGAGATTAAGCTCTGCAGTCACTCAGCAGTTATTTTCTTATTCCGGGTCATAATCCTGTGCAATGTCCTTTGTATCTTTCGGTCAATTGACAATGCCGACTGCGCTTATGCTTGTTAGACGTTTCCCCATTAATTATCATTACGTTTGATACTGTACCTCGTAGCACGGCAAATAAATTGGCAATTTCAGTCACAGGGGCACCAGCTAAGTGGGCACCAACAATTTGCCCTCTTTGAAGCTCAAGAAGCTCTGATATAACTCTGTATTACTGGAATTGCATGCAGTGAATGACGAAAGTGAGGTTCCACACCTGTTAGCTAGGTGTCTCATCACACAGCGAAAGCAAAAGAATGGTACATCACTTCCCCTTTCAACACAAAACATGTCGTCCTTTTTACACCTGCAAATCATGATGTGTTTCCATTTTTTTTGTGCAATCCTTGCATAGTATCCTTTATTATATACAGCATAATATACCGTATTTTTCGCTCCATAAGATGCACTTTCCCCCCCCCCAAAAAAATGGGGGAAATGTCTGCGCGTCTTATGGAGTGAATATGGAACGGCCGGCCTGGTATTCCCCCATCACTGCCGTGTTAGAATACCATGCTGGCCGCTCGGCTGTTCTGTGCAGCAGAACTTGTTCCTCGGTCCAGCGGTGTCCTCATCACCTCATCATCTTTAGTGTGGGCACCCGGGTGTAACAGGGCCATCACAGCGGAAGTGGGAGTGGATACCTGTCAAATTTGGGTACCCGCCCCCTACCGTTCCCCAAAAGTCTGCAGTCTCTGGCCATCTCCTGTAGTATGTCCGCAGTCTCTGGTCATCTTCTGTACTATGTCTGCAGTCTCTGGTCATCTCCTGTACTACGTCCGCAGTCTCTGGTCATCTCCTGTACTGTGTCCGCAGTCTCTGGTCATCTCCTTTACTATGTCTGCAGTCTCTGGTCATCCCCTGTACTGTGTCTGCAGTCTCTGGTCATCTCCTATACTGTGTCCACAGTCTCTAGTCATCTCTTGCACTATGTCTGCAGTCTCTGGTCATCTCCTGTACTATGTCCGCAGTCTCTGGTCATCTCCTGTACTGTGTCTGCAGTCTCTGGTCATCTCCTGTACTGTGTCTGCAGTCTCTAGTCATCTCCTGTATATGTCTGCAGTCCATTGGTTCAAAATATTGTTTTTCTTGTTTTTTTCCTCTAAAACCTAGGTGCGTCTTTTGATCAGGAGCATCTTATGGAGCGAAACATACGGTAGATTCAGGGTTGAATACAAGTAATCTCTTAATTCCTTTAAAGTGGTTCTAAACACCAATGTTTCTTTTTTACCCTAATGCATTTTCTGCATTAATGTAAAAAACCTTCCACTGGCTGTCCCCTCCCCACCCCCCACCTCCCAACACTAACCTGAGACCTCTATCAATCCAGTTCATTGGCCAGCTGCAAGTCTTCGTTCCTCTTTTGTTGGTCTCACAGGTTTTGCTGAGAGCAGTGGGAACCATTGGTTCCATCTACTGTCAATCAAATACAGTGAGGAGGGAGTGCAGGGTGGGGCAGAGCTTTGCTGTGTGTGTCTATGAACGCACACTGGCAGGCTCGGAAACACTCTCGCATGTGTGCCCCCATAGCAAGCCACTTGCATTAGTGGCAGACTCAGAAAAGGCAGAGCTGAGAGCGCCAGAAGGGGATCCCAGAAGAAGTGGTAAGAGGTTGCTCTGTGCAATATCATTACACAAAGCAAGTAAGTATAAAACTCTTTTTTATTACAATTGAAAGACATTTTTGCCTTTACAGGCTATTACTAATTATAGGAATCATTTATTAAATTGAACACAGAAATAATACTTAGAATGCTCTCTTTATTTATATATTTTACATTTTTCTACAAAGACACCAGATAACTGTATATATTTTGCCTCCGGTAAACACTGTAGGGATCCACACCACAACCATGTCCCAAAAATATTCATGGAATTCTTCACGAAGGTCTACTTTCACTTATGTAAAAAGATGGAATTTGCATCAATACTGGAGTGTTGTGTGGTTTTGGTATGGTGAAAAGAATCAGTAATCAGTAATCTTAATTTTACTTATAATTCAGCCATGAGCATCCAAGGAACCTATTACATGCAAGTCTTGAAGTATCCAAAAATAGCAATAATGTGCCCAATATGTGAAATACCTTTTCTGCTACAAAATTCTAAATGAGTGAGTTGCTGATGGTCCCTAATCAGTTCATTACCACATTACCTGTATAGCTCATCTGTCACTGGGTGGCCCAGTGGCTTAGTGGATAGCACATCTGCCTTGCAGTAAATGGGTCATGGGTTCAATTCCTGACCATGGCGCCTCTTGCATGGAGTTTGCATGTTCTCCCTGTGCTTGCGTGGATTTCCTCTAGATGCTCCGGTTTCCCCCCAAACAGAATGTTTCCACCACCATGTTTGACAGTTGGGATGGTGTTCTTGGGGTCATAGGCAGCATTCCTCCACCTCCAAACATGGCAAGTTGATTTGATGCCAAAGAGCTCAATTTTGCTCTCATCTGACCACAACATTTTCAACCAGTCCTCCTCTGCATCATTCAGATGTTTAGTGGCATGACGGGCCTGGACATGTGCTTTCTTGAGCAGAGGGACCTTGCGGGCACTGCAGGATTTCAAGCCTTGTCGGCGTAGTGTGTTACCAATTGTTTTCTTGGTGACTGTGGTCCCAGCCAGGGGCGGACTGACAACTCATGGGGCCCCCGGGCAATAGGGGATCATGGGGCCCCTGTGTCCTTGCCCAAACTCAAAAAAGCCTATGAAAAAGGTACCAGGGGCATCTCATGGGGCTCCCTACTGACCCCGGGCCCTCGGACAGTGCCCGAGTTTCCAAATGGTCAGTCCGCCCCTGGTCCCAGCTGCCTGGAGATCATTGACAAGATCCTCACGTGTAGTTCTGGGATGATTCCTCACTGTTCTCATGATCATTGACACTCCACAAGTCTACACCTGTATCCACTTTATGGCACCCACCTCCACACCTGTATACACTTCATGGCGAAATGCCTAAAGTGAGCTTCTCAGAGTAGATCATATGCCCACGGCTGGCTGATAAGCAAATCTGAAAGCTTCCTGTGTGTGAATATCAACACATGATAGAAAACCTTAATATTCATTAGCTCCATCCTTAACATGAAAATCATTTTTGCCTAAAGCAGGCAACACCATGGACATTACCTTCATCTGCCAGAAACACTACTCTCAATACTGGAGAAACTCCACAGGGACTTTACAAGCACCACTGCTTTACAATGCTCTGCTGGATACTGATAGAAGTCACAAGAAGGCTCTAACTGATGATGAGAAAAGGTATTTAGCAGTTTACATTTACTAAAATAATTGCCTTTCCATCATCTCAAACCAGTCTGCCCATTCTCCTCTGACCTCTGACTTCAACAAGGAATTTTTGTCCACACAACTTCTGCTCACTGGATATTTTCTCTTTTTCGGACCATTCTCTGTAAACCGTGAAGATGGCTGTGCATGAAAATCCCAGTAGATCAGCAGTTTTTGAAATACTCAGATCAGTCCATCTGCCACCAACAACCATGCTACATTCAAAGTCACTTAAATTCCCTTTCTTCCCCATTCTGATACTCAGTTGTCTTCACCGCATCTACATGCCTAAATACATTGAGTTGCTGCCATGTGATTGGCTTATTAGAAATTTGTGTTACCAAGCAATTGAACAGGTGTATCTAATAAAGTGGCCGGAGAGTGTATGTGTAAAGTGCTGCTTACATTTATGGTTTTATATAAGCACCGGTATTATAACAAAAATAAAATAATTTATCTATTCATCTATCCATCTACTGTATTTATTAACTGATATACCCATCTAATATAGTTCAGTACCTGGTTAAGGTATAGCCATTTACTTATATTTTTTTCTAACTGTCCATCTATCTTTTATAAATACACCATTTCTTAAAAAGAGAAAATATTGGATATAAATTACTCAGTGATAATAAGGTCAAAAGACAGGCAACACAGTACAAAAATAGACCTAATCGTAAATGATAAGAACTGTCCTGCTTAGTATTAGAAATTCAGGACCTGCATGCCATCCCATTCCCCATACTATCCTCTAGCTGTCTCGTCTTTTCACAGAAATAAAAGTGTATTGAACTTAATTATGAGTGTGATACTAATGCATGGTAGGTCAGCATACAGTTTTACCTTTAATCCCCCATGGTTGTCTTTTTATCATTTCGATGCAGGTCTTTTTTTTTTTTTTTAGTCTTTCATGTACTTTTCCATGAATATTTATAGAAAAAGTATGAGATCTCTAAAGCCATACCCTTAGTGAATTGTTTTAAATATTCATTTGGCTTTACTCAAAAAGGATAATCAAGATGGTACTAACCTTTGCCACTGACCATTGCTGGAAGAGCAGCTTATCTTTTATCCATACCGACAATTTCATATGAATATTCTAAGGGTATGAGTCAGGGAAAAATGGAAGTAGTTGCATGGAGAAACTTTAAAAAAAAAATTAAGGACTCTAATGAAACTCGATATAAAATTTAAAGAGACCATTCATTTCAATAAAAATCATCCCCTTAGATTATATGTGCATTTAACATATTTTATGTATGTTATTTACCTATAAAAGCCTCCCTTGCATAGACATGCAGAAATCCTGAGACTGCTGCTGGGTATAACCATCTTGGATGTGATGTTAGCAGTCACAGAAGACTGTCAGTCAAGTTACACTCTATAGTATTCCCCTTTGCTGCTCCTCCATGCTCATAGGCCTCTCTTTATCAGGGCTGGTGGTGGCAAAAAGGGGCTAAATTGTGCGCTTTACTGAATAATTCATGTATAACACCAATGAGACTTCCTAGTTTTACTCTTTGACTACAGACTGATTAGCCTTTGTGTTGTAGAGATCTGAGGGTGGGAGTGTTTGAATAGACTAGCAAAAGACTCTGGGAGGGCTGACACCACTCTGTGTGCATTTCTGGCAGATAAACAGATATTTGGCTGTATTTGCAAGATTTTTGAAAGGAAAATTGCATGTATTGCACGTATGTACTGATTTTTTAAAATTTTGTCCTGACATATTACAGTGGGGCAAAAAAGTATTTGGTCAGCCACCAATTGTGCAAGTTCTCCCACTTAAAAAGATGAGAGAGGCCTGTAATTGGCATCATAGGTAGACCTCAACTATGAGAGACAAAATGAGAAAACAAATCCAGACAATCACATTGGCTGATTTGGAAAGAATTTATTTGCAAATTATGGTGGGAAATAAGTATTTGGTCACCTACAAACAAGCAAGATTTCTGGCTCTCACAGACCTGTACCTTCTTCTTTAAGAGGCTCCTCTGTGCTGTACTCATTACCTGTATCAATGGCACCTGTTTGAACTTGTTATCAGTATAAAAGACACCTGTCCACAACCTCAAACAGTCACACTCCAAACTCCACTATGGTGAAGACCAAAGAGCTGTTGAAGGACACCAGAAACAAAATTGTAGACCCGCACCAGGCTGGGAAGACTGAATCTGCAATAGACAAGCAGCTTGGTGTGAACAAATCAACTGTGGGAGCAATAATTAGAAAATGGAAGACATACAAGACCACTGATAATCTCCCTCGATCTGGGGCTCCACGCAAGATCTCATCCCGTGGGGTCAAAATGATCACAAGAACGGTGAGCAAAAATCCCAGGACCACACGGGGGGACCTAGTGAATGACCTGCAGAGAGCTGGGACCAACGTAACAAAGGCTACTATCAGGAACACACTACGCCGCCAGGGACTCAGATCCTGCAGTGCCAGATGTGTCCCCCTGCTTAAGCCAGTACATGTCCGGGCCCGTCTGAAGTTTGGTAGAGAGCATTTGGATGATCCAGAAGAGGATTGGGAGAATGTCATATGGTCAGATGAAACCAAAATAGAACTGTTTGGTATAAACACAACTCGTCGTGTTTGGAGGAGAGAAAATGCTGAGTTGCATCCAAATAACACCATACGTACTGTGAAGCATGGGGGTGGCAACATCATGCTTTGGGGCTGTTTCTCCGCAAAAGGACCAGGACGACTGATCCATGTACAGAACAGAATGAATGGGGCCATGTATCGTGAGATTTGGAGTGCAAACCTCCTTCTATCAGCAAGGGCATTGAAGATGAAACGTGGCTGGGTCTTCCAACATGACAATAATCCCAAACATACCGCCCGGGCAACAAAGGAGTGGCTTCGTAAGAAGCATTTCAAGGTCCTGGAGTGGCCTAGCCAGTCTCCAGATCTCAACCCCATAGAAAACCTTTGGAGGGAGTTGAAAGTCCGTGTTTCCCAGCGACAGCCCCAAAACATCACTGCTCTAGAGGAGATCTGCATGGAGGAATGGGCCAACATACCAGCAACAGTGTGTGCCAACCTTGTGAAGACTTACAGGAAACATTTGACCTCTGTCATTGCCAACAAAGGATATATAACAAAGTATTGAGATGAACTTTTGATATTGACCAAATACCTATTTTCCACCATAATTTGCAAATAAATTCTTTCCAAATCAGTCAATGTGATTGTCTGGATTTTGTTCTCATTTTGTCTCTCATAGTTGAGGTCTACCTATGATGCCAATTACAGGCCTCTCTCATCATTTTAAGTGGGAGAACTTGCACAATTGGTGGCTGACTAAATACCTTTTTGCCCCACTGTATATGTGTAGCGCTCACCCCCAAAAGGGCCGCTGATTTTGTCTCAGGTTATTTTCCCACTAGTGAAGTGGCAGCCAGGCAAACAGCAACATTCACTCATTTGGCTCAATTAATAGTCTAGAGCACAGGTGTCAAACTGGCAGCCCTCCAGCTGTTGCCAAACTACAAGTCCCATGAGGCATTGCAAGATTGACAGTTACAAGCATGACTCCCAAAAGCAGAGGCATGATAGGACTTGTAGTTTGCCAGTTTGACACCCCTGGTCTAGAGATTGCCTTTTTAAAGTTTATTGCAGATTAACATGGATGGGGCCTGAGGAAGCTATGGGATAACCCAGAACACTGAACAAAAATGTGAGGACACTCTTCCTTTTGCTGTTACTTCTCAGAACTGTCCCTTCAGCAGTAGAACATAAAGTGGACAGCACTGGGACACCATCAGCAATGCCTCAGGCCAAGTAAGCCTTAAACTTAGTGCACCAGGGGTTAACAGCAGTAACTAGGATCCCTGTGCTCACAGTGTCCCTGGGATCTTGGATGTCTCCCTCCAGACTCTTTCTTCAGACACTGTCTTCAATGGAGCCTCCAGACCAGATCCTTGTTGAAACCCCTTTTTTAGCTTCCAAAGAATTTGCAGCAGAATAGACACCCCAGCTAGCGCAGCTGGGACCTCAATGAGACAAACAGATTATCCAGCTGGACTGCCAAGAAGGGCCATTCTGGCTGGGAAACATCTCCTCCTGGGGAAGAAGAACAGGAGGGCTCCAGGCTTTAGACTATTTGTACACTCCCCCAGCCATCATCTGGGCATCTTTCCCCCAGGGATTGACTGGAGCTGCATAGATATTCAGACTGCCCATTTGACTCCCCCAAGCACTACATTCTTTAAGCCTCCAGAAAGCAGGAGGAAGCAATCAAACCTGTAGCCTGCAGAGCCCAGAGCAGACCAAAACAATCACATGATGCTATGCTGATAATTACATTTGCCTAAACAAACACAGTTTACTATGCTTCAGTTATGAATTAACACAGTGAGTGATTGTTACCAATCACTCTGTGTTCATACAGGAAAGGAAGGACATATTTACCAGATCCATCCCTGACTCTCCACCCTGACGGATCCTACTGCGTGCTTGCAGCTGCCGGTGAGAAGGAAAGAAAGGAAGCTGGCAGCACTTTTGGGGGTGAGAGGGGGGGCACACAGGGGGCCTGGGCAGAAGGGGAAAACATATGGTGCACAGGCAGTATGATGGGTGTGGCTGGGGGGGAACTAGAGGAACTGATCCCCTGTATAGCTCTCTCTCAAGCAGCTGAAAGCCAGCAGGAAGGAAAGGAGAAGACGCCAGCTTTCAGTTGCTGCAGAGAGAGCTATACAAGGAATCAGTTCCAGTAATTGTACCCCCACTGTGCCTATCACCCTCCCTGCCCACGTCCAATTCACTCAGCTGCGTGAACCCCCCTGCTGGCCTGGGCCCGTATGACAGGTGGTCCCCCTTATTCATGGCCCTGTGCACAGAGTCCAGACAGCTATTGCCTTACTGCCACTTCTGCTTCTTAGTCAATGACGCTACCCTACACAAAGCCTGTTTCTAGTCATCACTAAGAAGCAGAAGTAACAGCAAAGCAATGGTGGGTGGGTCCAGTTTAATAGCTAAAGAATCTAGGTTATCCAGAACTAATTCAATTTTTGACTTTAGGTCTGCTTTAGCTTTTCTGAATATCAAGTTGTAAAAGTGTCATACTTTATTGAATATTAATAAAACTGTATGGAAGGGAGATGCAGTTTGTAAGTAGCTGTACTTTAAAAACCCAATCCGGAGTAATATTTTCACTTTTATTTCATGCATTTTTACAGCTGTTTTGATCATTTAATGGAAAAGGACATCCAAAGCTGCAATGCAATTATGCAATAGGCAATATTGTAGAAACCTTTCCATGGTATTAGCAAGTCTCAAAGTAAGGGCCTTTCCTGCAGAGGCACAGCTGTACCGATTTTAGTTCATACTCTGATAAAACATTAACCTGGGGCCATGATTATAGAATCTAAGCACTGCCATGAGCAATCGCAACACCTTCTTTTCAAGAAAACCTTAGGAGAGAGACAGGATTTCCATATGTCAGAAAGGAGTCTGGTTCAGCTGAAGGATATCTGCGTTCTCATGCTGTTTGAAGAACTTTTTCTAAAGTATAAAAAGATATTTTCCCTTAATTCCTACCTGTATAATGCCATTAATGATGGAATCAAGCTTAGATTTAAAGTGCTATCTAAAGGCAAAACTTTTTGACATTTTGAATAGAGTATGGAATAGTTAAAACCTCTATCGTCTAACAAATTTCCTATAGACACAACAGGAAGTGAGAGGAAATCTCTCCAAAGTGAGATAAATCTACTCCTATATAGTAGCCCCATCAAATATTTTACTTCTATTCCTGCATTTCTTCTCTCAATTCATTCCTGTCATAGTGGCATTAAAAACTTAGTTCAACTTTACCAAAAAACAGCCTATGTAAGTAAGAGGTGTATGTAGAGATAAACAAACTGTGCAGCTTTTACTAATGTTGGATAATATCCTTGCTGCAAGTATAGGCCATTTATGTACCTCTCAAATCCTGGGCAAAAAAACTCCCAGAGATGGCATTCCCTGGTTCTGCATTATTGCTGGGATGTTGCTGAGGCACTCCCAGCTGTTACTGATCACTCCCTTCATCATAAGAGTGAGCTGTCAAACCCCTGCACATGTGTGGTCCACTACCTCCTTTATTGTAGCATTGCTGAGCTCATAGTTACTGTGAATAGGAAGAGAAAAAGTGCATGCAAGGGGGTTTGAATTAGAGATCAGTATAGAGATGATCCTCCTGCACTACCCTCCTATCCCAAGTGACCCCAAAAAATAAACAAAAATTCAGAAAAAAACATCCAGTGCTGCAAACATATACGAACAAATCCTCCACTGGCTAGCGTGCACACTCACCTTCAAAATTCGACCCTCAAGGAGTCACAAAGCATAGAAAGCCTCAAATGATGACTTCCAAGAAATTGATCCTCAATACAATCAGAGAGCAAAAGGCCATCTCCAATGGTGCCGACAAACACTCAGAAGCATGCTCCAGAAATGGCCGCAGACCTCTGTCATCCCCAATGCCTCACATAGAAGATACAAGCAAGAAGACTCCCATAGTGTAATATGTCACAAGCTTTATTTTAAATAACATCTAAAAATCACTACTCACATTTAAAATAGGTCCGCAGACCAAAACAGGCAAAATTATTGTGGTAAAAAAATGCAGGGAAGGTGTATGAGTTTGGGAGTACCAAGATGGCGGCTGCCGTCCGTACCGGATATGAAGTCACCACACTTCCGGGACAGAGCTTGGGACTGAGTCACTTTTTGATGTTTTTGGATTGAGTCACTCATCAATTATTTTTGATTGATTATTTGGGACTGAGTCACTTTTTTATACATCAGCCATTGATTTATTCACTTGTGTCATTATCACTTCATAGCTGTTCTTCTGTGGCCGGTACTGTCACTTAGCATGTTTTGCACCATTTATATGCATTCATATGTTATGTTCACACGTGGATGAAGGACGTATTTATATTTAGTTTATGTCATTCATTTTTCACTTATCAGTCACTTAGTAGCGCAGCACCCTGTCACGCTTTAATTGAATTAGAGATCAGATACCTCTTGTGATGGTGTTGGTGAGTAGTAATGGCTGGGAGCAGGGGTGGACTGACAACTCATGGGGCCCCCAGGCAATAGGGGATCATGGGGCCCCTGTGTCCTCACCCACACTCAAACCACACCCAAAAAAGCCTATAAAAGGTATCAAGGGGCATCTGATGGGGCCCCCTACTGACCCCGGGCCCTCGAGCAGTGCCCGAGTTCCCAAATGGTCAGTCCGCCCCTGGCTGGGAGTGTTTTAGCAAATTCCTAGCAACCAGGCAGGACAGAGGGATGCCATCTCTGGAAGTTTTTCAGCCAGGCATTGGGGGGTATGTAGACAGCCTGCACCTTTAGCAAGAGCATTATCCAACTTTGGTCAAAGCTGTACAGTTTTGCTCTTATCTATAGGCATCCCTTGCCCGCATAAGGGTTTTTTTTTTGTAACTAACCCTTTTAGGCTATTAAAGTGTGTCAAAACACTTGAACAAAAGTGGAATATATTGCAGCTTACCAATCCTTAGATGTGATGACTGCATTATGTTTCTTTTTTCAGGCTTCTTTCCTTTATTTCCATCTGGTGACAGCACTCACTCACTGTATTGTATCTCTGGAGAAGCAGCATTACTACTCTAGGACAGGACTACAGAACATCTCATCTCCTAGTCTCTATAACGTAGGTGAGGTGTCCTATAGTCCTCAGAATGAGCTGGGAACAATATAACTAATAACAGTCACAAAGGACACAACGTTATCAGTTGACAAGCTTTCTGGAAGCATCAATAGTTTTTTGTACTTATCAAATAGATATAACAAAATATATGTGTAAAAGTATATTTAACACACCAAAATGAACAACATGTCAGGGTCTGGTGTCTGTATCTGCTCAATCAACACAACTAGGCTGATGGCAAATTTGATCCATTATATCTACCACAATCTTTATAAAGCAAACCTGTGTGAATAGGGCTACAATTCACTGGTTTACATGATCCTGTTTTTGCTAAATGTTGAACACAAGTATACAGCCAGAACTATCTATAAAGTTTAAACCGTTGTCTTGAATGTTTGTTTTATGTCATTAGTTCACTAGGTAGTTAAGCCAGAATGGGAAAGTCAGACCAAGACTGAGCACCACTGAAAAAAAGGCAGCAATGGCAGCTCACAGGTTTCTATGATAAGAGGTTTATTGCAAGAGTTCAGCCATTTATTGTAGATTACAGTGTTACTAAATCCACAACAGTAAAATCAGTCTGTATATGCAGTAAAGCATGCTTGTTATACTCGCGGTAGAACCTAAGGGGTTAATCCTCTGCATTGTGTAAAAAGGCCATTTGATCCTGACTTCTCTGTTCCTCCTCTTGTTCAAAGGTCCACGTCTTGTCTCATGATAAGACAGACTGAACTGTAGTCATTCTGCACATGCTCAGTTTTGTGTGTATTGCCAGAGAGGTTTTTTTTTCTTGGGCGAGTGCATGTGATCAGCACAGGGCCAACCAGCACTGTTCAGACAGAGGTCAGGGGTTTTGCATCCTCCTAGAGCAGAAAGAAAACTTCTCCTATAAGCTTTAACCAGTGCTCTGCTGAACACTGATAGAAGTCACAAGACTGCTCTAACTGCTGATTTGAAAGGGTATTTAGCAGTTTATATTTATTAAAATAATTGCATTTCCATGTTGTGTGTACTGTGGGAGACCAGATATAGTGAATGCAGGGCACTGGGTTTAGTAGTACTTTAAGTTAAACCAGTTGGGCTAAAATGAATAATGAATACAAAGTAAACCATAAGAAGAGTGGGTTTCCTGGGGCTTCTTCTTGGGTTTTCTGGGGCTTCTTTGGTTTTCTGGGGCTTCTTCTTAACTTTTGATTCACTCAGAAATGTTAGAGATCCACTAACCTGGTGGTAAAGCAAATATGTAGCTAAAAATAAAAAAAACACAATGTTGTTGGGTACTTAGTGCAGGAACCTATAGCAGCATTGAACACCTGGGCACCATGGAGGAATATTAGGCTGTTCTGAAGGGCAAAGCTCAGGCATGTTCCACCTTTCTGACTACTGCAAGTTGTCAATGGCTAGTGCGGCAGCTCACCATAGTAATGGATCTATAAGAAAGCGTGTGTGTAGGAGAAGGGGAGCAGGACAGAACTTCCAGATACTGCCTGGCCTTTTCAGAATAATCTCAGATCGTATCTCAACAAATTTTTTTAGGCTGAGTTATGCTCATCCATCTCACTTTATACCGCACAATATTTTTTTTTTAGTCACTTGCTGCACAATAGTACACAATGTGTGATCTAAATCAAAGGTAGATATACGCAAGTTTCAGCAATGATAACAATAGCTGGAAACTAATGCAGATGTCCTCAGCTTCATAACAGACCCTTTCAGAAGCTGACTCTTCAGGTTGAGAAACTCCAATTGTGCACAATTTGATTGCATTAAAATAAACTACATACAAATTACCTTTCTCTTCATGCCTGAGTGAAATGTGAGTTACATGTTCATACAATCACTATTTGTGTTGTCCAGAACACGTCTGCAAAGAGTAGAAGTGCACAGCATCCCTTTAAGAAGTTGACACTTGCTCACTCTTGCAGAAGGTTGGATGTTGTAAACAGATACATCTAGAGTGAGGCTCAGGACAGAAATATTTGATTTGATTTAGCCCCAGTTCCAGTGTCTTGTGTACAAAGATGCCTGCAGATGGATTTTTCATTCAAGAGGTAAGAAATGTGAGCTAACAAAACCAATGAGGATCTTAGTGGGACTCTGAGAAGACAATATATAGAGCACCCTCTCACTCTGGTAACATAGCCATCACCAAGTGGGATTTTCTGCTCATGACCATAGTACTTTTCCATCCCACCCATCTGAAACTTTGAATTATTTGCAATGTGTTTATTGGTTTCAAACTTATTGCTAACTTTAGTTGGCATGTTTGTTTGTTTTTGCCCAAACTTAATTATTTTCACACTTTCAGATGCCATCCTAGGGGCAAACCAGTACACGGCATGTTAAAAAAGAAACCGAAGCCTCTTGAGAAACATCTTTCACTTAACCTCCCCATATCATAACTCCCTCCCGCTCTTCCAACCCAATCATGATTGAGCAAAAGCTTAACCCCCACTTCTATCTATCACTTCCAAACCTCTTTTACTTTTTCTGTTATCTCATCAGACTAACTAGAATTCACAAAAAGCTTCTCCTATTCATACCCAAGCAGAGAACATAAAGTATATCACTTGAATCCTGCTTCATCTGGGCCTACAACCAGCCCACACAAGTACCTCTTCGGTAGACCCTCAAGTTTAGGTCTCAGAGTTTCTAAGTTGAATCTTTAATACATTTCCAGGCTGGTGAAGCTTGCTTTCTCCTCTTTCCATCCTTACCACCTTTCACATACTCTAACCTTGTCTGACCAGAGAACTCTTTAGATTCAGTCAGAAAATACAAAGTGTTCTCTGAATGGTGGCCATGCCAAGTGGCTGACCTCCTGTGTATATAATGCAGCAGGGCACCTGCTTAGCTCAGTATCCCAAATGCAAGTGAAGATCACTGGATTAGTGGTGTCTACTTCAGTGATTTCCAGCTTCCAGAGGCATTGGCCAGCTATGGTACTGGTTAAACTGACTCAATGTAACTATGTCTAAAATATCCATACCTGGAATTCTTCTTTAATGTTTAACCTTTAAAGAAACTGTTACATGTGCAGTGTGTTTTACATTATCACAACATTAGAATTACTTAGTGGACATAAGAAGCAATGGCTATAATGCGTTAATTTCAAGATTATAAGAGGATCTCATACAAAATTCTAATAATCATTGTCAGATTTTTGCAGTGATCTCCAAAGTAATCTCATTAGACAGCTGGAAAGATAACAGAGTAGTGCGACCTTTCCAGTCTTTCTTTGCTCCTTCCTTACTTATTTATATTGTAGCTATTTTAATGCTCTTCAGAGGTCCCTGTGTTACAAGGAACTTGTCACTTCCCTCCATCATATATCACGCATCTCCTGCACCTAATTGGATAGTCACTTCTAGCAGAAGCCAAGACTTTGCTACTGTCGCATGACTCTAATGAAGGTCCAATAGGGCCAAGCATGTTGATTGTACCTCTGTCACCCAGGATCCTTGTCTGTAATAAATCTTCAGTGTGAGAACATCAAGGGGTCTCTCTATCTTGTGGAATTCATAATTACTTCCCCTGTTAGCAGTGAAGGGTAGGTCAATTTCACATGTGCCAAATATTTCTCACTTTTGATGTGTGTATATTAATACACCTTGTCATCTGCTGTATAAAATACTCCTTCCTGGGCTCAATTAAATCTGTCTTTTTGTAGCCTATTAAGCATGGCGTCGCCTACACACCGTGTCACTTCTCGCTAGGGAATTATTAGGATGAATTCTCACGAATTTGGTTTAAACCTCAATATGGCTTCCCACAGCCTACGTAGGTGTTGGATAGATGTACTTTAAAAAGCAATGTCAGATTTTGACATTAATATTTATCAAAGAGACAGAAATAACATGAAATAGAACTAGGGTTTATACTTCACGTATGTAAGTATACCAACATTTTATGTTAGTGTGAATGTCAGGCGCTTCTCAAAATACAGAGCTGGGTCAATTTACTAAAGGAGCAGAGAATGTTCATTTATGGAAGTTTAGTGTTCACTTAAAGTGGAACTAAACTGTATCTGAGCACCCCATACTAAAAAAGCAATTCAATTCATTTTTAATACTACAGCAAAATAACCCATCCATCCATATCTCCATGCTTTCTTTTGTTGAGAAATCACTTTGAAAAACACCTCTCTAGCATTTCTAGCTGCATCCATCTTGAGTAATGGCAGATAATTCATGAAGCATTAGTTTCTGAATTCCGTCTGCCCTTAGCTCATGTATGCAGGCAGAAGGGTGTGCTTAGATGAGAAAGCCCATCCTCCAGATGAAAGAAACAAAAATGCCCTTGAAGATTCATGGGATGTATGACACCATTTTGGCCTAGACCAGAAACCAGGAATCAACTGAAGAGATGAAAACTAAATAATAATAACAAATACATATAATATACATTCCTATCTATTTACTAATGCCAGCAGCATATGGAGTAAAAATATGAATACTAATGTTGAATGAGAGAATTTAGTTCCATTTAAAATCATTGGATGAAGTGAAGCCAAGTTCACTTCAACTGTCTTATCATGCGAGGTGAAATTCTATAATGGAGTAAATATAATGGGTCAGGCAAAATAAAATAAAAAAATAAGCAGTACATCTCTGCAATACGTGCATGTTTACTCCATGTTTTATACATTTCAAGTACTTGTGCCCCAAATGCACTCAGCTCTTAAAGTGGAGTTCCACCCAAAAGGGGAAGTTCATCTTTAAAGATTTGTCCCCCACTCCCCATTAAGGATTGGCACCTTTGGGGAAACCGAATTTGACTGGTACCCGCTCCCACTTCCGCTGCGATCGCCTAGGTGATCGGAAACGGAAGTTGTCCTCCTACCCTCCTTCCCCGAAGTTTTGAGGACACGTGACAGGTCCCAGAAGATGACGGGGCCATTCAGGAAGGGCAGCGCTACTTGCGCATGCACAGTGGGCACCCGGCTGTGAAGCCGCAAGCTGTCACAGCCGGGTGACCACACTGAAGATGCTGGCACCTGTAATACAGTACGGCCGGTGAAGTGGGCTGCGGTGTGGGCAACGCAGAATCGTGGGACAGGTAAGTGGCTGTTTTTTAAAAGTCAGCAGCTACAGTTTTTGTGAGTGGAACTCTGCTTTATGCCCTGTTATTGGCTGACAACACACAGACTTGTTGTAGACTTAGTAGTGTCACGACCATCACACAACTGTATGCAATGCACTTGATCCCAGACACTGCAGCTCACAGTGGGACGGTTTCAGGAACAGAGGCAGTTCTGTCAATCCAGAAAGCTGGGGGCAGGACTAGGTGTGGCCAGGTGCTGATTGACAAGCTACAGGCTTATAAATCAACGGTGACCATGCTGATAGCCATACACACCCTACAGCATTTATCCACCCCACTGCCATGCAAACAATCAAAGCCTACTTGAGAGTGGCAACTCTGCTGTGAATTAATGAGCAGTGCAGCATTGTTGTCCCTCATGGACGTTACTGGCAGGATCAAAATATACTGGTGGGTGACTAAAGGAAAACTGAAAGTGCAGAAATGCAGATTCCGCACATTTTTTCAATTTGCCTGACATGTTAGGATACATATAATAGAACTGTAGTGGATCATTTTTTCAGAGCTGTTTGACAGGTGGTGAGGAGGAGATATGTCACACCCTCACCACCTGATCTAACTTTGTAAATGAAGAGGTGAAGCAGATTTTGCACTCTCCAGTATTAGTAAATCTCCCTCGTAGTGCTTATGTAGCTAAATGTTACCCAGTCACAGTTCACATCTATCCAAATCAACTCTGTAACTACACAAAACTTGGGGAAGATTTACCTGTAAAAGAAGACTGTAAACAATCACCTTCCCTGTTTCTGGCACTGGTGAACATTGCTCTGATTCTGAGAAACCTTCATCTGAAGTCCACTGTCATCTGTTGTAATGCTGATTTCTTAGTTCTTCTTGTTGACCTCCATCGAACTGCCTTTTTCCCGTAGTGATGTCGGGGTCAGCAGGAGGAACCATTGAAAGCTGAAGAGGTTTAGAATCAGAGTGGCATTCATCAACACAGGCAGTGGGAAAAGAGAATAATTACAGCCTTCAGATAAATATTACCTTAGCAACCTTTTTATAGCAACAGGATTGCTAAAGTGGTTGTAAACCCTCACATATACCCAGTGTTGTGACTGGCCTCAGATGTTGTACCTGTTTATCTGCAGCCATCTATCCTAAATATCAGTTCAAAGCCCAGAATTTTTTTCAGAACAGGCTTTTATTGAATTTTACAATTTTTTTTTACAAACGTGTATGCATAGAATCAGAGGTATATGGCTTTTATTTTCTAGCTGATTCATTAGAAACATGTATTTAACATGCAAAACTAAGAACCTATACTCTTTCGCAGGGTGCCACCCAGCTCTACCAAAGTCCAGAACTTAAACAGCATTTCTGAGCTTCAAAGAGGCAGGGGCCAGGGATCTGACATCTCATACTGTAAAGTTCAGAGATGAGAGCAGAGTGTAATATGAGACCTGAGTGGAGGGAATGGACACACACCCCTCTAAACAGTCTCATAGGAAAACGTGGCTGTGTGCTGGACTCCACCTCTTCTGATAGATTGGAGTCGGCACAATCAGAAACAACTCATGCCGATAGCAGAGGAATGATGCAGCAGACAGAAATCACACTTGGTGTTTTGGATTGAGGCAACTACACACTATAGAAGGATATACTTTTACATTTTTTCTTGCTTAAAACCACTTTGAGGCTCCATGCACACTGGGCATTTTGATAACGCTGGTAGCATCAGCTGTGTAAAGTCACCTTATAAACGTGCGTTTTTCAGCTTTTTTTAGCAGTTTTGCATTAGAGCTTAGCGGCGTTTTCCCACGTTTTCATTTTTTCTTACCAAAAAAAGTCCAAAAATGCCAGTTTGTGGCGTTTTACCATGTTTTACCGCATTTTGCCAGGTTTTTCAGCGTTAGAGCATTAGTCTTGGGTTTTTTTCCAGTCAAAAAACATCCCAGCCAAAAAACGCTGATTACAGTCTATGTGTTCATGGATACATAGGATAACATGCTGGGGGGTTTACTGGCTGTAGAAAAAAACATCAAAAGCCAAATACAACCACTGTAAAAACATCCGGTGTGCATGAGGACTAAGAATACTAAAATCAAGCATGAAGTTATCAGGGCCAATGAAACAGAAAGAGTTAAGCCATCCATACTATACCAGGACAATAAGAAGGGATCAAATACCCTAGCATGGAAAGTCTGTTTGTCTATAAACATATTTTAAATGCAAATGAATATTATTTATATGCAAATTGGGTCTTTTTAATTGGATGATTCCTGATTACCCCAGAAAAGAAGAATGATTGAGTTTGTGGGGAGATGGGTCTGGAGGTCTCCAAACACTTCACATACTGCATTACCCAGCGCACCTTGTTATAAAACGGATGAGAGACAGTGCGCTGAATGAAATTAGTGTCATCTCCGTCTGTCCCCAGAGCACTTTCCTTACAGATTGTGCAGGTATCTCACACAATCCAATAATCCATCGCAATAAGCTATTTATGGGAGAGTTTTCATCCTAAGCGCATAAAGAGAATTTGTTGTTTTTTCTCACTTACTTCTATCATTTTAGCAATCTTCTTCTATTCACATGGAAACAATGAAAAAAAAAATCTTTTGTAGAGAAATTGTTTTCATACACGTTGGAGAAACACATCACTGTGGTCTACATATAGTTATTAACAATATTATAAAGTTTCAAAAGTTGTTTAACCACTTTCCAACCGCGCTATAGCCGAATGATGGCTACCGCTCAGTTGTCCAGTTCTGGGAGGGCGTCATATGACATCCTCCCAAAACGCGCCCTCCTGCGCTTCCCTGGGGGCATGCACCTGGCAATCTCTGTGATCACTGTGTCCTATGGACACAGCTGATCACGTGATGTACTAAGAGGCCAATTACAGCAGCCTTTTACCACGGGATCAGCTGTGTCCAATGACACTGCAGATCACCGGGTAAATGCAGTTGCTGGTTATCAGCTGCACTTTCTTCATGCTGTCACAGTGTGAGGAAAGTACTGCCGATAACCGGCAATTGTCAGAGGACGGATCAGCACCGATAATCAGGACACTGATGATCAGTGCCCAGCAGTGCCACCCACCAGTGCCTCCCACCTGTGCCCAGCAGTGCCACCTACCTGTACCCATCAGTGCCAAGTAGTGCCACCCACCTGTACCCAACAGTGCCACCTACTAGTGCCCAGCAGTGCGACCCATCAGAGTCACCCATCAGTGCCACCCAGCAGTGCCACCCAGCAGTGCCCAGTAGTGCTGCCAGTCAGTGCCCAGCAGTGCTGTCAGTAAGTGCCACCCAGCAGTGCTGCCCATCAGTGCCACCTATCAGTGCCCACCAGTGCCACCTATCAGTGCCCATCATTGTTGCATATTAGTGCAGCATCAGTGCCACTTCACTAGTGCCAGCTCATCAGTGCCGCCTATCAGTGCTGCCTATCAGTGCACATCAGTACTGCCTATCCATGCCACCTCATCAGTGCTGCATATTAGTACCCATAAGTGCCGCCTATCAGTGCTGCCTATCAGTGCCCATCAGTGCTGCCTATCAGTCCAGCCTCATCAATGCACATCAGTGAAGGAGAAAAATTACCTGTTTGCAAAATTTTATAATACAAAGAAAGAAAAACTTTTTTTTTATTTTTTGTTCTTTTTTTGTTTATAGCACAACAAATAAAACACCCAGCAGCAAGTAAATACCACCAAAAGAAAGCTCTATTTGTGTGAAAAAAAGAAAAATTTCATATGGGTACAGTGTTGCATGAACGCTCAATTGTCATTCAAAGTGTAAGTGTTGAAAGCTGAAAATTGGCCTGGTTAGGAAGCAGGTATAAGTGCCCAGTAGGCAAGTGGTTAAAGGATAAGTTCACCTTATAAAAAAAATTTCACGTTTTTTTCGCAGGTAAAAATGTCTATTTATTATTTTTCTTTCTAAAAAGCCTGCATAGCATTGTACCCACAATCTGCTGCAATGTCAGGCTCCTGCAGACTCTCAGGATAGCTGTCTGTTCATCCCTCCCGTACAGACAGGCAGTTACTTGAGAGTAGGAAGATCAATGAACTACCAGAGTGCTAACCAGCACACCCATAGTTCATTGAGAACTACAAGCCATCAGCCACAATGGCTGACAGTACTTGTAGTCTACTAATTCACAGGAAACTGTGAATGAAGGACGAGGCAGTGTGGGTGGAGCTCTGCATGGTCGTGCTGTGTTCAAATTGTGACAGTGGGTGCGGGGAGAAGATCCCCCGCCTGCTATCACAGGGAGGGGGGGATAGGAGGGAGATGCATGCTGAACATGTTACATGTTACACCCTAAATACGAGGTGGTATAAAAAAGTTTCAATAAGTTTTGTAACATGCCAACAGATGGAAGCACAAGGCTGCATGCACAGTCACAGGGAGCACCAACTTTCACAAGTCAGTGTGCCAAAAGACATCATCCTGTGTACATTGAGAGCTGTTCAACTGGTGCTATTCTGACCTTGTGCATTAGTTCTCACGCACACTTGACATTTTTACAGCTGCTGTTTTTGGCTTTTGACATTTTTTTCTACAGCTAGTAAACTCCCCAGCATGTTATCCTATGTGTCCATGCACACATAGACTGTAATCAATGTTTACTGGCTGGGACGTTTTTTGGCTGAAAAAAAAAACAGGACTAGTGGGTTTCTAGAGAAGTTTTTTAGCTGTAAAAACGCTCTAAGGCTCAAAAACGCTGAAAGATGCAGCAACACGTGGTAAAATGCCGCAAACCAGCATTTTTGGACTTTTTTTGACCCCCCAAATTTTTGTTTTTGGTAAAAAATGCTAAAAAACACAAACGTGGGAAAGCGCAGCTAAACACGGCAAAATGCTAATGCAAAAATGCTAAAAAAAAACTTGAAAAAATTCTGCCATCTGAGCTGTGGATCTCTGAAGCTCCCCCAGAGCTACCAAGGGTTATCAAAATGTCCCGTGTGCATGAGGACTTACAATGTCTGCTATTTCATCATGGACAGCAAGTTAGGACAAAGAGCAAATTCTGCATGAAACTGGACAAATCTGCCACAGATGTTTTACATGATATGCCAAGTTAACGGCAATGCTGCAATGACTCCTTCGAGGTGTTTTGAGTGGCACGCGTGATTCAAGAGCGGAAGAACATCACTGGAAGATGACAAGTGATCAAGAGAACATTCAATGAGCACAATCCCCAAAAATGTCAAAATCATTCAGCAATCCACAACATTGCTGCAATTGTTGGTGTGTCATACAGAACAGTCCAGGCAATCCTCACATATGATTTGAAATTTGTCCCCAGAAGCAGAAGGAACACTGCATCAGGGGCGGACTGAAAACTCATGGGGCCCCTGGGCAATAAAGGATCATGGGGCCCCTGTGTCCTTGCCCAAACTCAAAATAGCCTATAAAAAAGGTACCAGGGGCATCTCATGGGGCCCCCTACTGACCCCGGGCCCTCGGGCAGAGCCCTAGTTTCCAAATGGTCAGTCCGCCCCTGCACTGCATTGAAGTCTGCCAAGAACTCCATCAGCATGCCGTGGATGACCCGTCCTTCATGCCGAGTATCATTACTTGGGTGTACAGGTTTCACGCAGAATTTCACATTTGCTCTTTGTTCTGATTTGCTGTCCAAATAGCAGATGTGGTAACACACATGGTCAGAATAGCACCAGTTGCACAGCTCCTGCTGTATAGAGGAGGATGTATTTTGGTACACTGACTTATGAAGTTTGGTGCTCCCTGTGACTGTGCATGCAGCCTGTGTTGCCATCTGTTGGCGTGTTATAAAATTAGCCTCAAAACTTTTTGATACCACCTCGTACAGATGTAACATGTAACATGTTCAAAAAGGTGAACTTTGCCTTCAAATCTTTTAAATTCTGCAGCTTTTTAAAAAATATCTGATGATCCTGCCATGAAAGTCCTTATTGGGGCACTTCCTGTTCTAAGGTGTCTCCTAATTATTCATTTGCTTTGTCACCTAGTTACACACCCACATCACCTTGGTGAAGATAACAGGAGGCAATGCCGATGCATTACTCAGATATGGTCCTCTGTTGTTAACACCAGGAAAGCAGGACCAGAGCAATGAAGGGCAGGATGTTCTGGAAAGAGCTGATGTAGACAGGAAGATGCTTGGAGAAGATCAGCAACAATGAAATGGAAAAAATAGGTTTACATGGTGGGGGGGGGGTTATTTACTAAGATTGGAGCACTCAGAATCCAGTGCAGCTGTACATGGTAGCCAATCAGCTTTTAACTTCATCTTCTTCAATTACGCTTTAGCCATAAAACCTGGAAGCTGGGCCTAGACGCCAAGCGGCCGCACATTTGAGTTCCTGTAACAAAAAACATATGTACTGAGAGCGCGTGCCCTGCGCGCTCCCAGCACACATGTGCGGTACTCACGGAAAGGTCCCGGTCCGCTCTTTTGATCGGGACCTTTCCCAATCATGTGACCGCGTCACGGTGGTCACATGATCCTTAAACCACACCCCACCCGTCCCGCCTCCCAGCGTCTGAAACTCCTAAAGGGCCTCGAGGGGTTAATAAACTATTGCAAATGAATACTCAGCATTCTCCTTTTGAGCCAACAGGTGGAGCTTTAGTACGTTGCTTATTTGCTGTGCCTATTGTTTAAACAAGTCAATAGCTCAAGCTGAAAATATAAAGACTAATCCTTTATCTGAGATCTAAGTAGGGAGCATCTCCTAAGTGACCAAAAGCAACACCATTGTGTGCACCCTAGTGCATTGCATGTGTCAAAGAGATGAAATAATTGGTAGCAATAGTTGCTTTCACATATTCTTACACTAGCCAGCTTATCAAGGTTACCCCTAAAAACAGCTTCAAGGTTTCTGCAGGCTGGAAATCTTAAATTGCTTGAATATAAAAAACAACCGCAAATAGCACATTTAAAATAATAACCTTTATCTACTTTACCGCCTCCCTATAGTAGAAATGCTGCTACAGGGTGGCAGGCATGCACAAAATCATGTATATATACGTGATTTCACATCTCTGGGTAGGGTATACACTCAAGCCGTGCGCGCCTTAACCGCCATTTGCAGCCTCAGCTGTCAATCATCGGTTCGAGGGCGGCGATTACTCACCGACACCCAGTGATTGCCGAGCAATAGCGATAGGGGAGAGAACTGGATGTAAACAATACATAAATTCAGTTCCTCTAATCTTTCCTCATAGCTGAGCTCCTCTGTGCCTCTTATCAGTTTGGTTGCCCTTCTCTGTACTTTCTCCAGTTCCCCAATGTTCTTTTTGTGAATTGGTGCCCAAAACTGAACTGCATATTCCAGATGAGGTCTTAGTATTGATTTGTACCGGGGTAATATGATATCTCTCTCTCTGGAGTCTATACCTCTTTTAATACAGGAGAGGATTTTACTCGCTTTAGAAACCGCAGCTTGGCATTGCATGTCATTATTAAGCTTGTGATCTACCAGAACTCCCAGATCCTTCTCCACCATTGATTCCCCCAGTTGTATCCCTCCCCCCCAGTATGTATGATGCATGCATATTCTTACTGCATAACCTTACATTTACCAACATTAAACCTCATTTGCCACATAGTTGCCAAATTAAACAGTGCATTGAGGTCAGCTTGTAAGTTGGAGACATCATGTAAGGACGTTATTCCACTGCACAGCTTGGTGTCATCTGCAAAGACTGAAATGGGATTTTTCAACCCAGACCCTATATTGTTTATAAATATATTAAAAAGTAAGGGTCCCAACACTGAACCTTGGGGTACACTACTGACAACCCTAGACCATTCAGGGTATGAATCATTAACCACTACTCTCTGAATATGACCTTTTAGTCAGTTTTCTATCCATTTATATACAGATTTTTCCAAGCCTGTAGACTTTACCTTACACATTAGCCGTGTGTGGGGAACTGTGTCAAACGCTTTTGCAAAATCCATGTACCACATACCACGTCCATCGCCACCCCTCTGTCCAAGGTTTTGCTCACCTCCTCATAAAAAGAAATCAGATTTGTTTGACAACTTCTGTCTTTCATGAATCCATGCTGTCTGTTGCTTAAAATATTTTTTCCAGCAAGAACTCATCTATGTGGTCTTTTATTAAATTCTCCAGTATCTTCCCGACTGCATAAGTGAAACTAACAGGTCTATAATTACTTGTTAAATATTTTGATCCCTTTTTAAATATTAGCACCACATTGGCCTTACGCCAATCCAGTGGTACTATGCCAGTCATTAAAGAGTCCCTAAAAATTAGAAACAATGGCTTTGAATTGACAGAGCTCAATTCTTTAAGGACCTGTGGGTGTATGCCATCCAGTCCAGGTGCTTTATTCACCTTTATTCTGTCTAAATATTTCTGGATCATCTAGCTTGGACCAATGTAACTATGTATATACCATACCTGGTCGATGCCCCTGGAAGTTGGAAATCACTATAGTAGACACCGTTATTCCATGCAGCTGTCTCACTGCATTCTGAACACAGGAGATCAGCTGATCAGCAAGGGCACTATTCAGAGAATACTGTGCATTTTGTTCATTGAATGCAAGGCATTCTCTAATCTGAAGAGCTAGAAAGTGTGACATCACTGACCCACCACTCCACCTTGTCCAATCAGAGAAAATGCAAAGCACTCTCTGAATGGCACTCATGCCGAGCGGTAAAACTCCTATATTCACAATGAAGCAGGCCAGCCACTCAGCACAGGACCTGGAAGGAAGATCACTGGAATAGTGGTGTCTGCTTCATTGATTTCCAGCTTCCTGGGGCATCGGCCAGATATGGTATATACATAGTTGGTCCAAGCTGGATTAATGTCACCATGTATAAAATAGCTATACCTGAAATTCCACTTTATTAAACATTTGCCGCCCGCCCTATGGCCGAATGGCGGGCGGCAAATGTCATCAGCGTTCCCGGGGGAAACCATATGACCTCCTCCCACACATGCGCAGATTGCGCTCCTGCAGAGCGGTGCAGCGGCGCGATCTGTCACCGGCCGTGTACCTAGGACACGGCCGATGACAGATCTGAGTATCGGCCCTGTTGCCGGTACTATGTGACCTGCTGTGACCAATCACAGCAGGTCACATGACAGTTGTATACAATGGATGGCTTCATTCATGCCATCCATTGTATACTAGTGTCTAGATGTGAATGGTCACAGCTAATCACATGCACATGTCATGTGATTAGCTGTGGCCAAATCACAGCTAAGCACAAAAAAAAAAACCCTGAATGAATCGGTCATTCAGGTAAATGCTTGCTTATAGCAAAGTAATTCTTTGCTATAAGCAAATTGTGTAAAAAAAAAAAATACTGATCACTTCCCCAAAGTAGTACAATGTTACTATGGTAACACTGTACTACTTTGGTCATAGTGAAATATGAAAAAAAAAATCTTAAAAAAAAGAAAAAAAGTTTGATAAAAAATAAAAAATAATAAAAAAAAAATATATATATTTTTTTTCATACTGTCACCAGTCAGTGTCCCTGATCACCGCCATGCCAGTTATATGATGACGCTGTACTGCACTGGTGACAATATGTAAAAAAAAAATAGTGAAACTAATTTTTTTCATTTTTTTCATTTTCCCAAAAATTATGACAAAAAAATACAACTTCAAAAAACTCGCCATGCCTCTTATGAAGTACGTCAGACTGTCTACTTTGCAAAAAGGGGTCATTTGGGGGATATCTGTACTGTTCTGACATTCTTGGACCTCAAGAAATTAGATTGGCTGTCAGTACTTCAGGATTGATCAATATTCAGATCTATACCATAGTTTGTGAGCTCTATAACTTTCCTACAAACTAAAAAATAAATACTAATTTGGGTTATTTTCACCAAAGACATGTAGCAGAATACATCTCGGCCTAAATTTATGAAGAACAATTATTTATTTGCAAACTTTTATAACAGAAACAAAGAAAAACTTTTTTTTTTCAAAATTTTTGGTCTTTTTTTGTTAATTTAGCAAAAAATAAAAACCCCAGTGGTGATTAAATACCACCAAAAGAAAGCTCTAGTTGTGTGAAGAAAATGATAAAATTTTAGTTTGGGTACAATGTTGTATGACCGCGCAATTGTCATCCAAAGTGTGAGAGTGCTGAAACCTGAAAACTGGCCTGGGCAGGAAGGGGGTAAAATTGCCCGGTATTGAATTGGTTAAAGTAAAAAGCTAGCTATGACATGATGAGAAGAAGAGGTGACACATACAGGTCCTCGTTTTTTTTATTAATTCTTCCATGTGCACCTCACTGCTGCAGATGTGAGGAGACCTGTTAACCAAATGTATTTGCTTTTACAGAAATGATTTTGTTATTCTAACATTGTGTTTTGTTATTCGGTCAATTTAGATGCAGATGACACCTGTGTAAAAATAGGCTATGCTGCCTTGTGTAAATCCCGCTTTGTGCCTGTATGATTAACTGTAATGTGGTGAATTATTCAGTATAATCACCTGGCATGTGAGGTGGATGCTGGCTCTACATTTCAGAAAGAATTAGGTGTTATGGGGTATCAACTGTCCTTTCCATTACCACTCTAATTACGCTACATTACAGTGCATTTTCAGCTAATTCCGCTGCAGAGGCAAAAGCTATTCATTACCTGTTTCGCATTCTAGTTTTTATACCAACAATTCTAACACGTCAGGCTCGTCCCTTATGAGAACATTGTTTTTCTCTAGATATTCTTTAACCCAATGTATTATGAGGTTATACAAAGTTTACTATCTACTGAACTACATTGGAGGTTTCTAGTAACAATTAAAAAGGTAGTTTTATCAGGTATATAAAGCTGGAGTTTGGACCAATGGAAGTATGAAGCTGAAGCTTGGACCAATGGAAGTATGTATGTGCCATACTTGTGAGATCCACTTGGAAACCGGAAATCACTGTCGTAGGCACCACTACTACAGTGATTGCCACTAACTTCTAGCTACCATGCCGAGCGCCTATCCTGCTGCTTACTGAACACAGGAAGTCACCTGCTCGGCATGTGCACTATTCGAAGAACACTTTCTATTTTCTCAATGAATGCAAAGTATTCTCTGATTGAAAGAGGTGGAGATTGTGACATCACCTCTCTACCTCATCCATTTAGAAAATGCTTTGCTTTCAATGAGGACATACAAAATGTTTCGTGAATGATATCATAGGCTTTGTAGCCCTTGATAGAGATAGCTTGGGTTATATTGATGTGTACCATTTATGTTTTAGATGGTCTACCCTACCCACATATTAACCTCCTCACGCCGGCCACACGCAAATGTGCGGCCTCCCGGGATCTGGGCCTTGACGCCAAGCGGCCGCACATTTGCATGCAATTAAGAATAACATATGATTGGGAAAGGTCTCGATCAAAAGAGGAGATAGGGACCTTTCCGTGAGTATCGGACATGTGTGCTGGTAGTGCGCAGGGCTCCCTGCATACTCCCAGCACACATGTCCGGTACTCACAGAAAGGTCCCGATCTCCTCTTTCGATTGGGACCTTTCCAGATCATGTGACCGCCGTGACAGTGAATCACGGCGGTCACATATCCCTAAAACCCTGCCCCTGCTCCAGGCTTCTGAAACCCTTAAAGGGCTTGAAGGCGCCGGCACCAAGGGGTTAAGATTGGTCCTATTTGTGTGTTGTGTACTCACCCTATGGTATTCGGCCTCCTTGCTTGCCCAAGAGACTTGTGACTGTGATGAGTTTCTTTTGTTCCACTTGTTCAGTCAAATTTGGATGTCCACTTGTTCAGTCAAATTTGGATGTCCACTTGTTCAGTCAAATTTGAATGTGGCAATAATTATACCTATGGCCCTTTAACAAATTGTTAAAGAGAAACTTTACCCATAACAATTTGATAAAAAATAATGTTCTTTAGCAAGGAACATACTTTCCACATTAATACTGTAATCATGCTACCAACATGAGTGTGCGCTGAAGCCCAGAATCCCTGAGCAGCAGTAAATCTTTAGGCTCTCAGCAGATCAGCCTCTACATTTTCGGTACAGTGCCTAAAATTAGAGAGCAACTGAGCATGTGCAAAGCAGGGTGAGACCGTGTATTACTGGATTTTAAACAGCATAGGCGAATATTTAATAATGTTTTACATAACTCTACCTGCAAAATGGACCAGCATAAAGTGATTTAGCAGGACTTTAGTCAGGAATTTCCTGACTAAAGTTCCACTTTAAGATTATTGTCAGAATTATATCCATGCCAAATGAAAGTCCTCCTGTGTTCACAATGCAGCAGGGCAGCTACTCTGTACGAGATCCAGAAGAAAGCTAGAGAGGATCACTGTAGCAGTAGCTACTACTACTACTACAGTGATTTCCAGCTTCCATGTGGATCACACACATAAGGCATCAATCCAAGCTATATCAATGTAACTATGTAAAAGTTGCCATACTTAACCACTTCCTGTCCGGACACTTTTACCCCCTTCCTGACCAGGGCAATTTTCAGCTTTCAGTGCTATCACACTATGAATGACAATTGCGCGGTCATGCAACACTGTACCCAATTTAATTTTTTACCATTTTATTGAGACAGATAAAGCTTTATTTTGGTGGTATTTATTCACCGCTGGGATTTTAATTTTTTTTGCTATGTAAATGAAAAACATTTTGAAAAAAAGTGTTTTTTTTTTTAATTTTGCAAATAAATAATATTTCATCATAAATCTTTGCCAAAATGTATTCCGTTATCTTTTTAGTAAAAAAAAAAATCCAAATTAGTTTATAACCAAAAATTATAATTTTTAAACATTTTTGTTTACATTTTTATTTTATTTTTTTATATTATTATTTTTTATTTATTTATTTTTTTTTTACATACTGTCACCCTAGCAGTACAGTATCTATAGTATCTACAGTATTTATAAACGGCCACCCGACCCTGCAGTGCCACCGTCCGGCCGTTTATATGCAACGGCCGGTCGGGAAGTGGTTAAACTTCAGCTTTAACCATTTCCAGCCTGTCCCAGGACTAGGTGACCTCTGTAACCAATCAGCGATCACATGTTAAATGTACACAATGAATAGCTTTCATTCATACCCATTCATTGTGTGCTATTGTGATCTGTGATTGGTCACCGTGATGAAATGGAACAGAAAGGGCCAATCACAGCCCATCTGTACCATGTGATGTGGCCAATCACAGCTCTCACAATAGTACGTACTGGCTATGAATGAATGTCATTCATATAAATGATTGCTTATAACAGTGATCAATATTGTTATAAGCAATTATAATGTAAAAAAATAGAAATCCTGATCACCTCCCCAGAGCAGTATAGTGTCAGTGTGGTAACATTGCACTGCTCTGGTCATAGTATATTAAAAAAATGTGCAAAAAGAAAAGAAAATTGGAAAAAAAAAATATTATAATTATTACTATTTTTTTTACATATTGTTACCAGTCAGTATCCCTGATCATCTCCACATCAGTCATATGATGATGCTGTACTGCACTGGTGACAGTATGTAAAAAAAATTGTGAAAAAAAAACAAATTTTACTTAATTTCTTCATTTTACCAAAAATCATTACAAATAATTACGACTTAAAAAAACTTGCAACTTGAATACATTTTGGTCTAAATTTATGAAGAAAGGGTATTTATTTGCAAAATTGTATAATGCGAATGAAGAAAAGAGTGTTTTTTTCAAAATGTTTGGCATTTTTTCCTTTAAATAAATAATAAGAAACCCAGAGGTTATTAATTACAACCAGAAGATAGCTCTGTCTCAATAAATGATACAAATTTCATTTTGGTACAGTGTTGCATGACTAAGTAATTGGCATTCGAAGTGTCACTACGAGGAAAGCTAAAATTTAGCTTGAGCAGGATGGGGGTGAAATTGTCTGGTATTGAAGTAGTTAAAATACATATTAACCCAAGAACAAAATGTAATATATTACAGCATACCAGTCCTTAGATGTGGTGGCTGCATTAGTTTTTTTCCAACTTTTTCCCTTTAAAATGGCCTGTTGATCCTGCCAGTAATATACTTCCTTTCTGAGGGTTATAGCGTTCACTAAATGGATTATGACTATGGAGGAGCAGCCTTGTCACCCTAGCCCTGGACTACTGGGTGGGGGGGGTCTGCAGTTTATCGATGACTATGAATATTGTAAATGATAAAAGGCGTTTGCAGGGAAATTGTACAGCCTTACTTAGTTACATAGTTAGTCTGGCTGAAAAAAAGACAAAAGTCCATCTAGTTCAACTAAAACCATATGTAGTTCCCAGCATGGAAATATGCACCATACTTCTCTTGATGGTCACAGGCATGCGCTTACTTTTGCTCTCCTGTGACCAAGATGCAGCAGACTAAAGACTGCTGTTGGCTAATGTCACTGAGCCGTTCCAGGCTCTGTAAGATCCTGACCACCCAGCTGCCTGATTGACAGCTGAAAGCCAAAACCAGCTGTGCCTGCACTATCTCCAGCCTGGCCCTCTAGTGAGCACTGGAGGAGCAGAACAGAGAGCAGTGACTGACAGTCACTGCTCTCTGCTCTGGGAAGACTGAGAACTGAGCAATCAGTGGTCACGTGATCACTCAGTTCTTGGTTTTAGAGCAGGCAGGGTACAGCTGCAGCATCACACCAATGCTGCAGCATAGAGATGAGTATAGATGTGTGTTGTTTCTGTAGTTTATTCTACTTATACTTTGTCTTCCTTGGTTTCTCCTGTCCCTCTGCCTCAACATACTAATTAAATGATTAAATAATATATTTCTGTTTTTATTAAATATGTTAATTTAGACCCAGTCATGTCATCATTAAGTCTTCTGTACTTCTCTATACAATACAGAGAGACCATAGCTGGAGGGTGGAGCAGGTAGGGTGCTGCACATAGCTTCCTAAAAAACATCTCAGCACCCTGTCTGAGTCAAGAGATCTGAGCCCTGATGTAAGCAATGGGTTGTTTGGGGAGGAGAAGTTACTAATTTAATTTAGTTGCATTAGTAACAAAATTTGTTTTATTTGCTTTGGACCAGATTCATTTTTTTCCAATGGATTTGAAGTATTCAAATCAAATTCAAAATTAATTTGGATTTAAAATATCGAATCAAACCAAATTCATTGTGGAAAATAGCTGGTTCTATGTTATTTGAATTTATATTTTTATTTATTTCTATTCTATTTTTCTATTCTATTTTTCTTTTCTTTTCTATTCTATTTGAATCTGTTATTTTCTATTCTATTCCTTTATTTTCTATTTTATTATATTCTTTTATTTTCTGTTCTATTCTTTTCTGTTTACTCAATTCTTTACTAATCTATTCTGTTTTATTCTTTTCTAAATGTAATTTCGGAAGATGGCTATCTTCTTTCTATTTTATTCTATTCTATTCTTTTCTATTCTATTTTATTCCATTCTTTTATTTTCTATTCTATTCTGCTCTGATATGTTTTACTCTATTCCTTTCTCACTTTCAGTGCTTTTTATTAAAGTTTTCAAAGAAAGTTATTACAATACAGATACAAAAAAGTTAGTATCATACTTATCTGTTATTACATCAAAGGTACACTATTGCATAAAACATATATGTCTATTACTGATTCAAATTCCAGTACATTTTCTTATCAGCAGTGTGGAAAATGTGCCTCTCATTTGCAATCGGCATATTTAGCCTTGGTTTCCATATTATGGAAATTATGACTCAAGGAACAAAAAAGAAAGCTTAGAAAGATATGAATGAATAAATATAGTGGTTCAATTACCTATTCTGTCCCCTACATATTCTTTTCTGTTCTATTCTGTTTTATTCTAGTTTATTCTTTTCGAAATTCGAATTTCAGAAGACGGCTATATTCTAACATTGATACACAGTCTTTGAAAGAAATCAGCAATAGTCAGAAATATGTTTTTATTTCAAATTTGTCTTTGAAATTCTGTTTCATTTTCATATTCATTTAGATTCAAATTCAATTACATTTTTGGATGAAATTTAGTTTTGTTATTTCGGATTAGTATAAATTAGTTACTATTGTAATTCGGAAGTACAGATACATCCGAATTTCCGAATATTGAACATTTTGGCCGAATTTCGATTTGGAATGAAACGAACCACACGTCTAGCCAGTGGTTGTGTCTTCAGGGTCCAGTGATGGAAACAAGCTCTAGTAATTAACTAACCCTGTCTGGTGTAAAGAAAAACAAATTAAAGAAAGTTCCATGCCATCAAAAAACTGTGCCCAACCTACTCCTCATTCAAGTGTTGCTCCACTCTAAGCCCCTACATTACTGCTTTGTCCTGGAGCAGGGTGGGCCCATGGAACATGGTGGAGGACACAAGCATCCAATACCCTGGAGTTGCTGAATGGAAAATTCTTATGGTTTTTTATCATTTTATTTGCATTTCAATGCATAATGCACAATGCTCACTGATTCTTTGCTATACCAATACCAGCCATCATGCCTAGCATGCTAGGTAGGTTAGTTCTGGGAGGGGGACACACTGTTTTTTGTTTTGTTTTTTACATTCTGCTAGCATTCACTATGCCTGGTGCGTAAACTGTTCATAGACAATTTCAGCACCATGGATAGCAATTGTTAGCATTTGAATGAATTGACTCTTGTTAATTAACAGGATTCTCTTAAAACATTTTCACAAACATTCACCCTAAAGGTGAAAAGCAGCTGCTATGCCTGTACTATCAAGATGATCCATGCCAAGATTTAATATAACAAGATTTGCCCAGCAAATACCACATACTACATTGAAGGAGTCTTGCTGGAAGAATCCTGTTGAATTGTATATGGGCAAATTTACATAATTTTCACTAGACAACTTTCCCCAAGGACATTGACAGTAATAAAAAGTGACATGGTTTCTAGCCTTCCTCTACTCTACTAAAAACATTTGGTCTGTGTTGCTGGTGAAGATTTTAGAAATAAGATATACCTGTGCTCAAATCCAAAATGCTTAAATAGTAACTCCACTATTGTTGAGGGAAAAAAAACCCTTTGGGTGATCTATGTACAGTATATTAACTATGTAACATCATTTTAACTAAGTTTGTTGCAGATTCCTACCTGTTTTTGCTGATGCACTTGCAGTGTTCTTATGAGGAAATTTGCAATGTCTGCATCCCTTTAGAAATGATTAAACCTTTAGGAGCAGCTCACCAAAACTGACATTTTTTGTTGCAGAGGATGCCTATAATCTGACTTGTATCTTAGTTCAGACTTCTGAGTAATGCAGGCCATAGACGGGGTGAAAACTGGCCGGTTTCTTTTAAAAAAACCGAAAGATCGGTTGTTCAATCGGCCGACGTTACCACCATTGGTTAAAAAAAATCGGCTGATTTTCATCCCGTCTACGGCCGGCAGAGAGCTCCGCTATTATATTTGACATTTAAAAGTATAGCAAAGTTGCAACATTGTATCTATTTGTATCCATTTCGGATACAGATGTTTCTATTTGGATACAAATAGATACAATGTTGCAACCGCAATACTTTTAAGTGTCAAATATAATAGCGGAGCTCTCTGCAGGGACACTCCGCTATTATTTTTGACATTTAAAAGTATTGTGGTTGCAACATTGTATCTATTTGTATCCAAATAGAAACATCTGTATCCGAAATGGATACAAATAGATACAGATGTTCTTCTTCTTTTTCTTTGTCTTCATCTTCTTCTTTTTCTTTATTTCCTTCTTCTTGCAGGTCACGGCTCATGCGCATTTTTTTTAATCGGTAAAAAGATCGTCCGATTTGCCCATCGTTGCCATGAAAATCGGGCGATCGACAAAATCGGCTGTTTTTTTTCCAACATAACCGATTAAAAAAATGTGTCAAAATCACGAAAAACGGCCGACAAATTCACCCACTAACGATCCGAAAATCGACTGATCATTCTTTCAGACGAATTTTCAGCCGATTTTCGACCCATCTATGGCCTGCATAAACCGTGAGCCAATCACACATGCAGAAAGTGATATTTCTTGGGACATTCTGTATATGAACTGTGTATGGAAAGCTTTCAGGTTGCCATATTGCATCGGATTTTACAGAAGATTACAGTGCTGCAGATTGAAAAGAAAAGATTTTTTAATAACAATAAATTAAAATATGACTTGTGTTGCAGTTGTTCTGTATATGCTATATTTTTGTTTTTATTTGCAATATTTTTTCCAACCAAAGTGGAGTTACACCTTTAACATACACAATATTGGCAAAAGTATTGGTGTATAAAATCAAGCACCTAGGCATGCAGACTGCTTCTACAAACATTTGTGAAAGAATGGGTCGCTCTCATGAGCTCAGTGACTCCAAGCGTGGTACCGTGATAGGTTGTCACCTGTGCAATAAGTCCATCCATAAAATTTCCTCGCTACTAAATATTCCACGGTCAACTGTTAGTGGTATTATAACAAAGTGGAAGCAACTGGGAACAACAGCAACTCAGCTATGAAGTGGTAGGCCACGTAAAATGACAGAGTGGGGTCAGCGCATGCTGAAGATCACAGTGCACAGAAGTCACCAACTGTCAAAAAAAAATGACAAAAAAATGTCATTTGGGTACAGTGTTGCATGACCGCGCAGTTGCCATTCAAAGTGCTACAGCTCTAAAAGCTGAAAATTGGCATGAGCTGGAAGGGGGTCAAAATGTCCAGACCCAAAGTGGTTAGAATATACCTGTGTTCAAATCCATATAGCTTATATACATGGGGCAGCACAGTGGCTAAATGGTTAGTACTTCCGCCTGGCAGTACTAGGGTCGTTGGTTCAAATCCTAACCACAGCACCACCTGCCTGGAGTTTGCATGTTCTCCGTGTGCCTGTGTGGGTTTGCTCCAGGTACTCCAGTATCCTCCTACATGCCAAAGACATGCTGGTAAGTTAATTGGTCCTATATTGTAAGCTCGAAAGAGCAGGGCCCTCGATCCCCTCATGTGTGGCATTGTATTGTATTGTTATTGTTCTGTCCCCCATTGTAATGTACAGCGATGAGCGAACTATTGGCGCTTTATAAATACTGTATAATAATTATAATAATAGTATGTGTATGTACGAATATAAGTTAGGAACCTTAGATTGTACACCCCTTGAGGGTTAGGGACTGATTTGAATGTACAATATATATGTAAAGTTCTGCGTAAATTGTACCTGTAATAAAAAATGGATACTGCACAGCTGTTGATGATTTTGCATTGTATCCTATCTGGTAACATCTCTAAGGGAGTCCTGGATAGCAGCAAAAACAGACATGAATTTTAATCTTTCTCCACTGTATTAAACACTATTTTCTTTTACCTGGACAGACATTTTTAAAGCTAAGCCCCAGGCCGATATAAAAGTCACACATTAATGACGCAAAGTAATTATGCCTACATGATTACATTTATTTTTAGGTACCAAACTGTGACTCAGTATCAAACTCTTGCAGTCCCTGTACAGCAGGGCTGGAGTGTGAGAGGAAAAAGCAGCACAAGGTGACAATCAGTTCATGTGCTGACAGGGGAAGAGAGCAGTGTGACAGAGATAAATGTTCATCTTTTATCTATTAATTGTTATAATATTTCTGGCCTTAGCTCTGCTTTAAATTATATCTAAAACCAAAACATTTTTTTCTCATTTTGGTTGAGATAGGTAAAGTTCCAAACTTTTTTATTTTCCATCTGTGTCCCATTGGAGAGATTATCCTTCACTTCCTGTCCTGTGGACACAATAGAAGGTGTGAGGAGTGAAGTGAAACCTATTTTAATGATCATTCAGATGTGTATTAGTCACCTCCTCACCACAGCAATATGTCACCTCCTCACCGCCTGTTTTAACCCTCGGAATTTTGAACTACTGCACAACAACTGGACACATTGCATGTGATTGCAGGGCGGTTGACTGGTGCCCCATTAATTTGAATGTGCCTTGTTTGGTGACAGTATATACAATACTAGTATACACTATATTGTCAAACGTATTGGGATACCCCTCCAAATCATTGGATTCAGGTGTTCCAATCACCTCCATGAAGTGGGTAGCATGGCGTGTCGGTGGACGATGCTGTGGAAGTATGGCAGCCAATGATGGATAGGAAAACCGGTACTGAGAAGCACTTCTAAAGCATGGAATCAAACTCTGTGCAGAAGAAGATGAAACAAGAAGGCGCTTCTATGTGCAGTATTCCAAGGTCAACTTTTAATAAAAGCAGTTAAAAACACTTACAATGTGGTAGTATAAACAGGCTCTAATGTAATCCGTCAACAGCAGACCGATCAATAAATAATCAATAGATGGTCGGTCTTGAAGAAGGAGCTTTGTGCATACTCTGAAACGCATCACCGCTCCATGCTCACGTCACTTCCGGTCCATGGACAGCATGCGGTCCAGCGTGTGCACCAGCGGTCCATATAAAGCTGTGGCCATCTTTAACACCTCTTCTCAAGCTCCCCCTGCAGCTACTGGCTGGCACAGCGGCTCCATCACTTAGAGGACAGAGCCCTGATACTGACGTATTACATTAGAGCCTGTTTGTACTACCACATTGTAAGTGTTTTTAACCACTTTTATTAAAAGTTGACCTTGGAATACTGCACTTAGCAGCACCTTTCTGTTTAATCTTCAACTCAATATTGAACCCTACAGACTAGGACTGGGATGCCATTAAAGTTCATGTGTGTGTAGAGGCAGGCGTCCCAATACTTTTAGCATTATAGTGTATATACTAACAATATACTAACAAATGCAATATTTTTATACACAGAATATTTGTTCTAAATAAATTGAAACAGGGATATTGTAAAAGAATAAATACAGTTGTGACCAAAATTATTCAACCCCCAATGCTGTAAAGGGGTTTAGGGACTATAGTGTACATTTGGAATTGTATTCAGAATCAAATCCTACAAGGACGTTGTAACTACCCAAATGCAACTAAAATGACATCAATTGTTTATGTAATACAGTAGTAAATGGTTCTTATGTGGTTTCTTCATTGCCACAATTATTCAACCCCTTAAAGACTACCACTCTGAAGAACAGAGGTTCATACAGGTGCTTTCCATCAGGTATTGAAAACACCTGTGGATGTCACCGAGCAGCAATCAAGCATAATAAGCACCAATTAGGCAGCTTTAAAATGACTGTGATACTCAGCTCCTTCTAGACATTTACTGGTGTGGTTACAAACATGGTGAAGGCAAGAGAATGGTCCAGGAAGACAAGAGAAGAGGTGATTTCTCTTCACAGGAAGGGCAATGGCTATAAGAAGATTGCAAAGATGTTAAACATACCAAGAGACACCTTAGGAAGCATCATTCGCAAATTCAAGGCAAAGGGCACTGTTGAAACGCTACCTGGTCGTGGCAGAAAGAAGATGCTGACTTCGACTGCTGTGCGCTACCTGAAGCGTAGAGTGGAGAGAAGTCCCCGTGTGACTGCTGAGGAACTGAGAAAAGATTTGTCAGATGTGGGTACAGAAGTTTCAGCCCAGACAATAAGACGCACACTGCGTAATGAAGGCCTCCGTGCCAGAACTCCCAGGCGTACCCCCTTGCTGTCTCCAAAGAATAAGAAGAGTCGACTGCAGTATGCCAAAAGCCATGTGGACAAACCACAAAAGTTGTGGGATAGTGTTCTGTGGACTGATGAAACAAAATTAGAACTGTTTGGGCCCATGGATCAACGCTATGTTTGGAGGAGGAAGAACAAGGCCTATGATGAAAAGAACACCTTGCCTACTGTGAAGCATGGTGGAGGGTCAATCATGCTTTGGGGCTGTTTTGCTTCTGCAGGTACAGGGAAGCTTCAGCGTGTGCAAGGTACCATGAATTCTCTTCAGTACCAGGAGATATTGGATGGAAACGTGATGCAGTCCGTCACACACCTGAGGCTTGGGAGACGTTGGACCTTTCAACAGGACAATGATCCCAAGCATACCTCCAAGTCCACTAGAGCATGGTTGCAGAGGAAAGGCTGGAACATTTTGGAGTGGCCATCGCAGTCACCAGACTTAAATCCGATTGAGAACCTCTGGTGGGACTTAAAGAAAGCAGTTGCAGTGCGCAAGCCTAAGAATGTGACTGAACTGGAGGCCTTTGCCCATGAAGAATGGGCGAAGATACCCGTAGATCGCTGCAAGACACTTGTGTCAAGCTATGCTTCACGTTTAAAAGCTGTTATAACTGTAAAAGGATGCTGTACTAAGTACTAAGATTGAATGTCACTTGGGGGTTGAATAAAACTGATAATGCTGTGAGCACAGAAAAGACATTTGTGGTTATTTCATTATAACTGTTATGTTATATTTGTCTGACCTACAAGTGCCTCTTTAATGTAAATGTAAGCAAGATGACTGAATGATCAAAAGCAATGTCAAACTGGCCAAAACACTCAATTTCAGTGGGGGTTGAATAATTTTGGTCACAACTGTAAAATGCACAAAATAAACAAATGAAATGGTTTTATTGCTATAAAAAGTTTACATTCTTCTTATTTTATAATACTGATATTGTTAATACTATTGGTACAATGACAGCGTGAATTGTTACTCTTACAAAAATATTACAATCTAAAAATAATTTATTTCCTAAATATGAATGCCTTGATTTTAATAGAGAAAGGTCATTTAAATGTATATTATCAGACAAGATGTGACCACTGGCATACAACATGAGAGTAATCTTTGAGGAGCAGTCATGGACAGAGCTCAATGAGACCATTTCATACACCTACATAACATAAATTCTGGGCATACGTGTCTCCCTGGCTGTGATAAAGGACTTGGAGACTGTTATCAGATTGTAGGTCATTCATTCATTAGCATGCATGTGGACCAAGTTTGATATCATTAATGTTAATTGTTTTCACTCTAATTATGAAAACAATATGCTTCATATTTTAGATTAAATTACACTAAATAAGTTCCATGATAACGATGCTACAATTGTTTTTTAATGTTATGATAGCATATGCAGCTTGCCAATATCTGCACATGCATATCTGATGCAGAGAATCATAGAAATGCTTCAAAAATAATTTTTGTAAATATAACAAACTGCTGCTCAGGTAGAACTATCAGTAAATATGAGATGACAATATTTTTGTTTAACTTTTTGTTATGGCATATTTCTTATGCCACCACCTACCACCGGCCCTTTAAGAAGCTGTGAATGATGGGAGGTGGAAGTGGAGTTCCTGATTGTGTGAATCCCTTTGATTGGCTGTTACAGTGGTCACATGTGTGTGATTCCCTCCCCCTGGCCCTTTACCTCTTACCACCTAAGAGTAAAACAAACGTTAATGCCTAAGCACAATTTAGCAACTCTGACGTGTGTTAGTAAAACTGTACATATCATCACAACTATTTTGTGCATCCTGGTGGATTATACCTTGTTTTTTTACAGAAAAAAATGGGCTTTCATTTGGAGGTAAATGGTAATGAATATCTCTTGGTCCAAAATAGTGCTTTTTTAATATATATACAGTCAGGTCCATAAATATTGGGACATCGACACAATTCTAACATTTTTGGCTCTATACACCACCACAATGGATTTGAAATGAAACAAACAAGATGTGCATTACCTGCAGACTGTCAGCTTTAATTTGAGGGTATTTAAATCCAAATCAGTTGAACGGTGTAGGAATTACAACAGTTTGCATATGTGCCTCCCACTTGTTAAGGGACCAAAAGTAATGGGACAGAATAATAATCATAAATCAAACTGTCACTTTTTAATACTTGGTTGCAAATCCTTTGCAGTCAATTACAGCCTGAAGTCTGGAACGCATAGACATCACCAGACGCTGGGTTTCATCCCTGGTGATGCTCTGCCAGGCCTCTATTGCAACTGTCTTCAGTTCCTGCTTGTTCTTGGGGCATTTTCCCTTCAGTTTTGTCTTCAGCAAGTGAAATGCATGCTCAATCGGATTCAGGTCAGGTGATTGACTTGGCCCTTGCATAACATTCCACTTCTTTCCCTTAAAAAACTCTTTGGTTGGTTTTGCAGTATGCTTTGGGTCATTGTCCATCTGCACTGTGAAGCAGCGTCCAATGAGTTGTGAAGCATTTGGCTGAATATGAGCAGATAATATTGCCTGAAACACTTCAGAATTCATCCTGCTGCTTTTGTCAGCAGTCACATCATCAATAAATACAAGAGAACTAGCTCCATTGGCAGCCACACATGCCCACGCCATGATACTACCACCACCATGCTTCACTGATGAGGTCGTATGCTTAGGATCATGAGCAGTTCCTTTCCTTCTCCATACTCTTCTCTTCCCATCACTCTGGTACAAGTTGATCTTGGTCTCATCTGTCCATAGGATGTTGTTCCAGAACTGTTAAGGCTTTTTTAGATGTCGTTTGGAAAACTCTAATCTGTTTTTGAGGCTCACCAATGGTTTACATCTTGTGGTGAACCCTCTGTATTCACTCTGGTGAAGTCTTCTCTTGATTTTTGACTTTGACACACATACACCTACCTCCTGGAGAGTGTTCTTGATCTGGCCAACTGTTGTAAAGGGTGTTTTCTTCACCAGGGAAAGAATTCTTCGGTCATCCACCAGAGTTGTTTTCTGTGGTCTTCCGGGTCTTTTGGTGTTACTGAGCTCACCAGTGCATTCCTTCTTTTTAAGAATGTTCCAAACAGTTGTTTTCACCACGCCTAATGTTTTTGCTATCTCTCTGATGGGTTTGTTTTGCTTTTCAGCCTAATGATGGCTTGCTTCACTGATAGTGACAGCTCTTTGGATCTCATCTTGAGAGTTGACAGCAACAGATTCCAAATGCAAATAGCACACTTGAAATGAACACTGGACCTTTTATCTGCTCATTGTAATTGGGATAATGAGGGAATAACACACACCTGGCCATGGAACAGCTGAGAAGCCAATTGTCCCATTACTTTTGGTCCCTTAACAAGTGGGAGGCACATATGCAAACTGTTGTAATTCCTACACTGTTCACCTGATTTGGATGTAAATACCCTAAAATTAAAGTTGACAGTCTGCAGTTAAAGCACATCTTGTTCGTTTCATTTCAAATCCATTGTGGTGGTGTATAGAGCCAAAGATGTTAGAATTGTGTCGATGTCCCAATATTTATGGACCTGACTGTATATATATGTATATATTTATTTTGCTACTAGCATAACCTACCACCAACGAACTACCCAAAATTAATTCTCCTGCTCCTGACAATCACAGGAATACCACATATGTATATGTTATTCATTGTTTGCACCCGTAGTACAGCCCGGAAACAATAGTGCACATTTTACTTATCCTACCTAAAACATACAGTCCTGACAATGACACTGATACTAACTTAACTAAACTAACCTTTTTTAAACTTAGCTGTATATTTCTTGCTAGTTCTAAAACTTACCACCAAAGAACAAACCAAAATAAATTCCCCTGCACCTGAAGATCGCAGCGATAACACATATGTGTGTGTTAGTTGTATGTACCGGTAGTACTGCCCAGAAACACTAGTGAGCATATTGCCTTTTTTTCAAGTCTACCTAAATCACACTGACACTATTTTATTATTATTTTTTTAAACCTATCCCTGACCTTTGACCCCAACCTTGATATTTGACCCTAATACCAACCCTGGCCCTGCCTTAGATCAAACCTTGATCTAGGTATTTTTTCTTAATTTTTTTAATTATTATTATGATTATTATTTTGTGTGTGTTTTTTTTCTCTGCAAGGAGAGAGATACAATGTATCTATCTCCTCCATTCAGAGAGAGAAAACACAGGGAATGGCTTCACAATGACTGATCACTGTGATATCCAATCAGAAGCTATCTCAGTGATTAGGTGACTTGGAACCAGGTCCTGATCATTAATACGGGACATATGTGCGTGTATGCTGCCCCATGGAAAAAAGCCCAGCCCAGTGGGGCAGCATATATTCATAATGTTGGCGGAAATGGGTTAAATTGTTTTGAATGACAAGAGGTGGAACTGAAGCTGATAATGTGACCCCCTGTAATTTGTTTTCATAGTGGTGACATGAGCATGATTATCTTCCCCTTACCCTTTAAGGGGTTTTGAATGACAGGAAGTGGAGTTCCTGATCATGTGACCCATGTGATTGGATGTCACAGTGGGCACATAATCATGAGTCCCTCTCGTGAGCCTTTTAAGAGGTTGTGAATAACAGGAGGTGGAAGTGGAGTTTATGAAAATGTGACCCCTCTGATTGGCTGTCACAGTAGTCACATGATTGTGATTCCCTCTTCCTGGCCCTTTAAAGGGTTGTACCTGATGGGAGGTGGAGTTCCTGATCATGTGGTCCCTGTGATTGGCTGTCACAGTAGTTACATGAGCATGAGTCCCACCCCCTGGCCCTTTAAGGGATTGTGAATGACAGGAGGTGAAGGTAGAGCCCCTCCCACCAGCTCCTTAAGGCGTTGTGAATGATGGGAGGTGGAGCTCCTAATCATGGTGACCCCAGTAATTGGCTGTCACAAAGATCAATTGTAACCAGTGAGCAGACACTGTTGCTGCACAGTGTTCAGAGAAGAATACTATTCAATAATGAATGTAAAGCACAGTGTACGGAGTAAAGTGGCTGCAACATGGAAAGTGCAGCTCAACGAGCAAAGTGGAATAGTGTGCAGTATTTAATTTACAGCACAATGTGCAGAGCAAAGGGGTGTGCAGTACACAATGTACAGTCCAATCTGCAAAGTAGTCTTCAGTATAGAATGAACATATTGATCAAAGTGTAGTGTATAAAATGTATAGCAAAATGATCAAAGTTAAATAGTGTGTGGTATAGAATGTACAACACAGTGTTCAAAGGGAGGTGGTGCACAGTATATAATGTACAGCACAATGTGCAGAGTGGAGTGGTGTGAAGCATACTGTGTACGGCCCAATTTGCAGAACTAGTGGTGTGCAGTATATAATGCAGAGCACAATATTCAGTAAAGAATGTAAAGCACAATGTACTGAGTAGAGTGGTTGCAATATGAAATGTACAGCACAGTGAGCAAAGTGGAATGGTGTGCAGTATACAATGTACAGTCCAATCTGTAAAGTGGAGCGGTGTGCAGTATACAATGTACAGTCCAATCTGCAAAGTGGAGCGGTGTGCAGTATACAATGTACAGTCCAATCTGTAAAGTGAAGCGGTGTGCAGTATAGAACCTACAGCACAGTGATCAGAGTGGAGTAGCGCACAGTAAATAACGTACAGCGCAATGTACAAAATGAAGTGATATGCAGTAACCAATGTACAGATAAAGCTGCAAAGTGCAGTGGTGTTCTGTATACTGTATAGCATACAGCTTAGCATATAGTGTGGAATAGAATGCTGTAAACAATGTAAAACACAGTGGGGGTTATTTACTAAAACTGGAGAGTGCAAAATCTAGTGCAATCAGCTTCCAGACTTTATTGTCAAAGCTTAATTGAACAAGCTGGATGTTGATTGGCAGCAGTTTTAGTAAATCCCCCCTCAATGTACTAAGTACAGTGGTGTGCAATATTGAAAGAACAGCACAGTGCTCAAAATATGGTAGAAAGCAGTAAAGCATATACAGCACAGTATGCAGAGTGATGTTGTATGCAATTTTGACAATATAAATGTGTGTTTTAATCAGAAACTGTATGCAGCTGTAGTCAGGATATACACATCACACTAATCACTTTTAGTAGATCAGGGTAGGGCACACTTTTTTCCATAAACTGAAAAAGAACATGCAGGGGGTGCAAATGCCTAGCGCATTACCCAAGATTTATTAAGAGAATTATAAAAAGCCAAGTTCATACTCACAAACGGCAGAAGTAATTGTGCATATATAAAACAACGATGGTCAACCAATGTAGTAGCAGGTTCCCAAGATTTATTAAGAGATATATAAAAAGCCAAGTTCATACTCACAAACGGCAGAAGTAATTGTGCATATATAAATATATAAAACAACCGATGGTCAACCATCATAGTAGCAGCAAGCGACGGTCAACCAACTGTTGGTTATGTTGACACGCTGATGCCTTTCGGGGATGTGTCACCTTTCCTAGAGCGTTTCGGGGATGTGTCCCCTTCCTCAGAGCTAAACAGCTTGTTAGCTCTGAGGAAGATGACACATCCTCGAAACACGTCAGCCGTTACTTCTGCTGTTTGTAAGTATGAAATTGGCTTTTTATATTTCTCTCAATAAATCTTGGGTAATGCATTAGGGCTGCATCACCATGACTTTTTCCTGAGGAATATCTACCATGAAACATACTTCTAACTAGTGACTATTCCTTTTGAGCAGGGGCGGACTGACCATTTGGGGACTCAGGCACTGCCCGAGGGCCCAGGGTCAGAAGGGGGCCCCATGAGATTTTCCTAGTACCTTACATGGGCATTTTTGGGTGAGGTGTGAGTGTGGGTGAAGACACAGGGGCCCCATGATCTGCTGTTGCCTGGGGGCCCCATGAGTTGTCAGTCCACCCCTGTTTTCATGCTGGAGAGCTTGCTTATTTACAGTTTTTCCATTTACAAAGGGCTGCAACTTTTCTATTGCATTATATATGCTGCCATTTTAGATATAAATTGTGCTTAGTAGTGTTCTTCTTTAATGATATTACAGCTCTTGGAGTTTTAAAATGATTTGAAGCATGGAACACCGTCTGTTCTGCGGCATGTTCACACAACACACATCCTTTATATCCCAATCCATTTAGACCTACAGCTGTTCATGTTTCCTGCCGAGGATGTATTCTGACTGATGCTGCACAGAGAAGCACCGTGATTCACTGTCCCCAATAACACGCAGCGCCATCCCATATTTATTTAGTTCTACTCTAAATTAGGTACAGTAATTAACTTTACAATGTTGGCAGGGAGAACTAATAATATAAATTGCCGGGTGATCTTTGTCATTAACGAACCATGGAATCTTAGAAAAACATATGTAACGTAAAATTATCTGTGTGCCTGAAGAAATTATTGGTATCATTTGCCTTTCAGGTCAAAGACAATCACTTTTCAGGGTACAAGAAAGAGTATAAAAAAAATCAACAGCCTCCCCCCCCCCCCCCCCAAAAAAAAAAAACATTTTCAACATATGGCCTGATTCAAGCTAGTGGGACCTCTGATATGATTTGAGTCACATATAATTGCATGACAAGGGAAATCTCATTGTTTTCAATGGTGCTCATCCTAATCAATGCAAGTCAGAATGGAGTGATTTTGGAAACAGTTCCTGTACTGCTTGCATTGCGATACCTAATATATGTAACAAGTAAAGTAAGTATATGGGGATAGGGGACACCCTTAGTATAGACCCCATAACTTTGCCCTGCATTGGTAAGTTGGCAGTGTCTCTTCAAACACAGTCCAATACAGAAAACACACTCAACTGATAATTACCTGGAAGACCATGGTCCATTGCTCTGGTCCAAATAGCTTTGGAATGTAGAAATATCCTCTAATATAATGAATTATCTGTATGCCTGAAGAAATTATTGGTATCATTTGCCTTTCAGGTCAGAGACAATCACTTTTCAGGGTACAAGAAAGAGTATAAAAAATCAACAGCCCCCCCCAAACAAAAAGAAAATCATTATCAGCATATGGCCTCATTCAAGCTAATGGGACCTCTGATGTGATTTGAGTCTCATAGAATTGCATGACAAGGAAATCTCACTGTTTTCAATGGTGCCCATCCTAATCAATGCAAGTCAGAATGGAGTGATTTTGGAAACAGTTCCTGTACTGCTTGCATTGCGATACCTAATATATGTAACAAGTAAGGTAGGTATATGGGGATAGGGGGCACCCTTAGTATAGACCCTATCACTTTGCCCTGCATCGGTAAGTTGGCAGTGTCTCTTTAAACACAGTCCAATATATAATACACGCTCAAGTGAAAATTACCTGGAAGACTAGGATCCATTGCTCTGGTCCAAATACCTTTGGAATGTAGAAATATCCTCTAATATAATGAACTATCTGTATGCCTGAAGAAATTATTGGTATCATTTGCCTTTCAGGTCAGAGACAATCACTTTTCAGGGTACAAGAAAGAGTATAAAAAATCAACAGCCCCCGCCAAACAAAAAGAAAATCATTATCAGCATATGGCCTGATTCAAGCTAATGGGACCTCTGATGTGATTTGAGTCACATAGAATTGCATGACAAGGAAAATCTCACTGTTTTCAATGGTGCCCATCCTAATCAATGCAAGTCAGAATGGAGTGATTTTGAAAACAGTTCCTGTACTGCTTGCATTGCGATACCTAATATATGTTGCACAATCATCATTTACATTTTTAATATTTATGTCTGTTTCTATTCATTTTCAGACCTTACATTTTTCAAACTGCATTTTTTTTCTTAACTTTATTAATATCACAGGGAGGAGGGTGTCATATTGTACGGAGCACAGAAGTTAGTGGGTAGCTTTTTACTGAAAAGCTGGTGGCAGATTGATGAAATGTAAACCTACTCCCAGCCAATATTGTTCTTGGGAATTTGTTTTACCTTTCATAATAGTGGAGGAAGTGCAACAGTATGTACATTACTTTACACATCTTTGGAGACTTGAAACAGCTGTTATATACATGTTCAAACTCTGTATTTAGCTCTCCAAAAATCATCCCCTGACCCTGTATGCTCACTGTACATGCTCTGTCTTAGAGCTCCTTGCTCATCTGCAGCCATCATGAATGCCTGGTACTCTCAAGTAAGTGGGAGCATGTGGTCTACTCCACGCGATAGCACTCAGGTCCATCAGCCAATCACTTGGCCCAAGCACTGTCACATGGCTGGAGAAGTGCTATCATCACCCCCCGAATTCTCCCTACAGTGCTGGCTGCGGAGGAGCAAGGCGTTGTGAGGGAGCACAAGTAAGGTAGTTATATGGGGATAGGGGGCACCCTTAGTATAGACCCCATCACTTTGCCCTGCATTGGTAAGTTGGCAGTGTCTCTTTAAACACAGTCCAATATAGAATACACGCTCTACTGAAAATTACCTGGAAGACTAGGATCCATTGCTCTGGCCCAAATGCCTTTGGAATGTAGAAATATCCTCTAATATAATGAATCCTGCTGTTTAAAGAGACATTAATATAATGAAGACAGCTAATCAGTAACATCCATTGCATCAATTCTTTATGGCTACATGGCAGTATACTGCAGTAACATGCCAACGTGTTTCTACTGAAGCCTTACTTATGGCATGCTATGAGTAAGGGAATGAGGCTTTGGCGGAAATGCATTAGCATGTTACTGCCAATAAAGAATTGATGCAATGGAAGTTACTAAGTAGCCGGCTTCTTCATTATATTAGCGTCTCTTTAAATGGTTTATAACATGTAAAAGTGATATTTTAGTTAGAGCTAGTTGGCTGAATTTATTTCTTAGGTACCCCAACAGCAAGATCCCCCTGCCATCATTTCCAACATGAGTTTTTGTGTAATCATCCACCTTTGCCTATTCTAGCACTTACTGTTGCATTCTTTATACCATTAGAAAAATAACAAAACCAACAAGAGAGTTTTTACCCATTGTTCAGGCCAGGGGTCTCTAAACTTTTTAAACAAAGGGCCAGTTTAAATGAAACACAAATTATGCAGTGCTTACTACCATAAAAATTCTTCACACATAAATGAATAAGTGAAACAGTGCAAAATTAGTGACACAAATAACAGAAACACACAATATTAAATAGTGCCAAAAAACTCATAAATAATCACATGTGACAAGTGTCAATACGAGGTCCTAAAAGGACCAAATAACATAAATGGTGCCCCAAGTAATCCAATGGGATCCAACAGTGCTCCAAATCAAACAAGTAAGTCACAACAGGACTCAATGTGCTAAAAAAAAACCTCCCATCGGAACTAAAAATCAGTTCCCACCATATAACACAAAACACACGTGCATCCCAATAAACGCATAAACTAAGAACTGATCATGCAAACAAACATGAATAAATGAATAAATATATAAGATCCCATGAGGTGTCAAACACCTGACAATATACAAAAAACCATATATAAAGTCCACAGCAATTCTTGAAGAAGAAAAAAAAAAAAAGTGCTGATAAATGTGCAGAGATATCCAAAAATGGCTGAATTGCCCACTCACCTCCCTCTTGCGACCCGCACAGGGTCAAAAGGCCTTCAGGATAACTAACACATGGACCCTTAATAGTAGGTAATCCTCCACAGCTCTCCACAGTGACCTCCCCTCATGTACAGGTTCCAGCACAGGCTCACAGGGCAGCAGATCTCCTCTTCAGGCACATAAGGTGGCTGCAGCCACTTGATCCCTCAGAAAATATAGGTGAATGCTTGCATAGTGTAAAACTATTTATTCACCAAGCAAAGTATCACATCAAGGGCCAGTTTAGTAACCTACAGATTTTAGGGGGCCGGACTGTGCCCAGTTGAAGTGGATATTTTTCTGGCATCAGTTGGAGTAAACATCCCCACATTTAGTATTAGGGGTAGAAACACTGCCCCATCATTGGTATCATTGGGAGGAATGTTGCCCCATTATTGGTATCAGAGAACTTGCTATCAGTTGGTAGAATACTGTGTCATATGTGTGGGAAGAATAGTGTCCCAAGGGCCGGATAAAGGCAAGCAAAGGGCCACATTTGGCCCCAGGGCTGCAGTTTAGAGACCACTGGTTAAGTCAAGTTTGAAAGTTTGAAAAAAAGTCAGGTGGTTTGAGGAAGATGTAAACCCTATTGATATTTAGCTTGCTATAACTCAAAAGGCACAACTGCCTTTAGTAAAAATAAATTTCTTTTTTTTTTTACTTTTTTTTAATTCCTTGTGGCATCTCACTGTTGCCAATATCCTGGAGCCTCTTTGCAGACAATTGCAATCTATATACATGACCTGAAGCATTGCCTGCATGGCATTTCTCAGAGTGGGTTTTCTAGTGGTGAAAACAGGCACCATGCCTGAGTAGTGAGTGTTGGAGTGGCCACTTTTAGTTTCCATCCGAAGCCTGCGTAACAGAGTAATAATATAATGGGAGACAGGGAGGAGGATCACCAGGTAATATATAATATAAATAAAAGCTGCAGATTTAAAAAGATTGATTGAAAATAACTTGTACTAGTGCATGTAAACAAGACGTGTGATTTGTTTTGTTACGAATTGAAATTTCGTACAACAATTTTGGTATTCGGAAATTCGGATGCATCCGAATCACAATAGTAAAAAATTTCAATTAATCTGAAATAAATTATGATGAAGCACATTATTCAAATTCACATTCGAAAATGAATTTGAATTTGAAAAATGAATTTGAGTTTGAAAATAAATATTGGTATCGATACCGAGCATTTTCATGAGTATCGATTTCACCGCAAACATGCGATTTGAACAAGAATGCAATTCTTGTCCAAATCACATGCAGTTTCCCCACTGCTTCTGTGTGAACCCAGGCTTGTCTTAGCCCGAGTTCACACAGAAGTTGTCTGGGAAACCTCCCTGCAGGCATCCCATGCTGAGTGTCAGTGATAGGAGAGAGTAGAAAGTGGCGAGGATTTGAAATCCCTGTTGCTTTCTTTCCACTCCTTGCAGCGATGACAGTTCGGGCTAGATGGTATCTGATTGGTCATCAGCTGACCAATCAGATGCCATCTAGCCTGAACTTTCATCGCTGCAAGTAGAGGAAAGGAAGCGGTGGGGATTTCAAATCCTCGCCACTTTCTACTCTCTCCTATCACTGACACTCAGCATGGGATGCCTGCAGGGAGGTTTCTCACATCGCTTCTGTGGGAATTCGGGCTAAGACAAGCCTGGGTTCACACAGAAGCAGTGGGAAAACCGCATTTGATTTGGACAGGAATCCCATTCCTGTTCAAATCGCATGCTATTCTTTGCAGTTCAGTTTGTGTCCATTAAAGCAAATCACACCGCAAAGTATTGGTACTCGGCATCGATGAGTAATTCACCGAAAGTGTCGGTACTCGTACTCACCGATAAAAAATGGTATCGGTGCATCCCTAACTAAATATGTTGATTTTTTTTCCTTGACAAATACTTAGAAGGCTACATGACATTTCAATTTTAGGGCTTACATCTACTTTAGCTCTCCAACAGCAATATCAGGTTTTGGTAGGCTAACCTCTATAATCAGAGACAGAGGTCCACCGTGGGGACTCATTTACTCATAAGAGAAGGGGAGATGTGTCTACATAAGTGTAGGAAAAGTCCAGCTGATTCCTGACCAGGGCAAACTAGAAAAGAAGTACAAATACCCAATATGCCCAAGGCTACCCATCTAATTTACAACAATTGTTTCAGAAGCATGAATCCTAACCCCATCATCCTACAGTCAAAACAGAAAAATGAACAGAGCTTGCTCTTTATACTGCAGCTGATAAATGGAGATGATGTGGAGGTACTGGGTTGCATTCAGCCTAGAAAAGGACTGGATTGGACCACCAAGTAGTGAGTCTGTGGGGGACAGAACCAAGAAGAAGATTAGCTGCTGATTTTTTTAAATTTGATTTTGCTTTTAATTTTAAAAATGTTGAACATTTTTTTAAATTCTAAAAAAATAAAAATATGCTTGGCTACTTAATTTATTTTAATTTAAAATAAAATTGAGCTTTAAAGCATATGTAAATTCAAACAACTATATTCTTTCATTTGATCATTTTTGGGTATATTAAATATGCCATTACAATTATTTTGTTGTGTATATTTGTTGATCTTGCCAGCAATCTTGGGAGCTGATAATTTCCTGTCTTCTATGCCTGTATTGCCTGTTATAATTTACATTGTTATCAGCTATCTCTGTTGATTACGGAACCATGCCCCTCTATGTTATGGAGTATAGGAGAGGGACAGAGGTTCTGTAGTGCTATCTTGTTTCTATTGCCCTGATACAAAAAAGGTAAATGAGCATTGCCATTCAAGAACTAGAGATGTTTAACTGGCAGTATGAAAAAGAGCTTCAAAATAAAATACTAATGCAGCCACCACATCTAAGTATTGGTAAGCTGCACTTTATAACATATATCAGGGCTTGCAATTTCCACTCACCTGCTCGCCAATGGTGAGTGAAAATTATGGTGGGAGCGAGTGTGTCCCCTAGGGCCGTCTTGCTGAGCAGGCTTGGAGCTCAGGCCGGATCTGTCATTGGCACTAGGAGCCGTCAGACTGCAAAATAGCTGAGCGCAGTGAAAGCAAAGCAAGGAGTGTGTGCTGTGCTCTCTGCCTCCCCCTAGAGTGCAGTACCCAGATCTGTGAGTGAACAACGAAGTACTGCAACTATTTATGGGGGGGTGGGTGGTGTGTGTGTGTGTATGTGTACATGTGTGTATGTTTGTGTGTGTCTGTGTATGCATGTACAATTGTACATGTGTCTGTGTGTATGTACATGTGTATGTAAATGTGTGTATCTGTACATGTGTCTGTGTGTATGTACATGTATGTGTGTGTGTGTACATGTGTCTGTGGGTGTACATTATTATTATTATACAGTATTTATATAGCGCCAAAGGGTTTGCTCAGCGCTGTACAATAGCAAGGGGGACAGAACATGAGACAAGACAGAAACAATACAATACACGAGGGGTTCGAGGGCCCTGCTCTTTCGAGCTTACAATCTAGGAGGGAGGGGAAAGTGGTACAGGAGGAAATGGCTGTGGGGGATGGAGTGGTGGGAGGAGTGGAGGAGGTCAGTTGTCAGGTGAGGGTGGGGTAGGCTTCCCTGAAGAGGTGGGTTTTCAGGGTGCGCCTGAAGGTGAGGAGGGTAGGTGACAGTCGGATGGATTGGGGTAGGGAGTTCCAGAGGATGGGGGAAGTCCTGGAGAAATCCTGCAATCGGGCGTGGGAGGAGGAGATCAGGGAGCTAGAGAGTAGGAGGTCCTGTGAGGAGCGAAGGGCACGGGTAGGGTAGTATTTGGGTATCAGGTTGGTTAGGTAGTTTGGGGCGGCGTTGTGAATGGCTTTGTAGGTCAGAGTTAGCAGTTTGAATTTGATGCGCTGGGCAATTAGGAGCCAGTGAAGGGATTGGCAGAGGGGGGTGGCGGATGTGGAACGGTTGGTGAGGTGGATGAGTCTAGCCGCTGAGTTCAGGATAGACTGGAGTGGGGATAGCTGTCAGGAATGGACTGGCCAGCAATGGTTGGACTCACCTGCCTTTTGATCTGCAGTACCAGGGCTGGCCAGCGGATGCTCCCAGCAATCAGAGACTCAACTTTGCAGCCAGCTAACACCTGGAACTGATTATGCTGGGGTATTTAAGGGATGGCCAGACCCACAGACTCTGCCTTGGTGTTGTGTTGGTCCTGGGCCCTGTATCCTGTTTCTGTCCTGCATCCTGTTTCTGTCCTGCATCCTGTTTCTTTGCTGACCCCTGCCTGATCTGAACCGCTGCTGACTTCTCCTGCTCTGATCCCGGCTCGCTCCTGACCATCCCTCCGCCTGACCCTCTGTACTACACTGCTTGCTACCTGTTCTGATCCCTGGCTTGTGACCCTGACCATCCCTCTGCCTGACCCTCTGTACTACGCTGCTTGCTACCTGCTGCACCTGGCTTGTGACCCCGACCAATCTCCGCTTGCTCCCCCTGTACCTACCTGCCCTATTGATATTGACCCGGCCTGCCTGACGATGTTTGCTTGTATGTACTGTTATCTGTGGGTGGTTGGTTTGGTTGTTTGCACTGTGTTATGTTTTAGTATTGCACTGCGTTTATGTTTGTATTGTTAGTGTTAATAAATTATATTGTTTATCACATATCTGAAGTCTGCGTTTCCCTGCGTCAGTCACACACCTCTGGTCACACCTGGGAGCCCTGACATTACACCAAGGCCAATCCTGACCAGAAGTGGCTGCACAGGGAAGCCATCTTGGCTTGTTGATGGGAAGGATGGATCTTGATGAGGTTGAGTATTTATATCTGCTAGTGTTTGATGACAGGGAGTATGCTTATCAGACCCTGAAGGAGTATACCCGGGATGAACTGCTAGAATGTATACGGCTCGCTCATGTTCTAGTAGATCAGGGCACAGAGTTCTCTGAGGTGCAGCCTTTGATTGAGGTTTGTGCAGAGTTGGTTTCATCTGGTACCCCCGAATGCAGGGATGAATTTTTGCCACCATTTAGTGCAGACCAGGTAGAGTCCCTGGTGTGGTTATTAGAGGATGATGTGGGTTACTTTCTGGAGCGTTATTCCACATGTTCACCACAGGTACTAAGAGA